>NC_068294.1:41833558-41860512 GCF_025860055.1 Xyrauchen texanus
AAAGGCACAAACAAACTTACATGGAGTGAAAATATGAGGAAGTAACCTGGAGAATAACCAAACCATCCTATCTGCAAAGATCTCTGCTCTCTATGAGGTATGTGTTTATTCTTTACATTTATTTACAAATATATATTTTGAGGGGTTGTGTTTATAGACCCTGTTTAAAATATGTCATTTTATTCATACATATTTTTTTTCACTGGTTTTAAGCGAAATAAAGACTAAGTTTTAGGATGCTGTTTTAAGTTATAAGTAGTTTGCGACTTTGTAAATCGCATCTGGAAATCGCAGCATCCTGTTGTGGTTGCTGAGCTGTCAATCACGCGTCTGACTCTCATTGGCTGTGGCTGCAAAGCTTGGGAGGTTTGAGGCGCGCTGACTGGCCCCTGCTGACGCAGCTCATAAAAACACAAAGTTGCATGTATTTGAACTTAAATTGATCAGATGGCAAATGGAAAATACGCACTTTTATTATGGAATTTGATTGTGTTTATTTATGTTTTATTTTTGTATTTAATTAATTTCACTAAATTCATGCTTTACAATGACAGCCCTAATATATATATAATATATGTGCATATATATATGCACAAGCAGTGTCTTCTCACATATTAGTGATATCTTCACCTTCCACAACAGGTTGCCGATAATAACTTACCCAATATGAGTGGTGTGTCACATCTCAGCTCTGATGCTTCAGTCTCTGAGGTTGTAAACATGACATCTGTAATGACCCCAGCTGAGACTGTGACCCTTACATTGACCCCAATATTCACCCCTGGGTTCTCCTCCGAGGACACGCACGTGCACATTCACACCGTCCTCATTGTCATCATCTTCTGCATCGTCTGTTTCCTCCTCTTGGTGGCGTTCTTCTACGCATTCTGTTTCCACTGCACGCTTCAAAACTCACCCAAAGACGGGGGCCAAAACTCCGGATGCAGTCTGGACAGAGAGGACGCCACCTTCAGGCGCAGTTCTTCGAGCCCATCAGTGGGAAACACCATCTGAAATGGACTTTAAAACTTGTTGCCTATCCATACATACTTATTAAAGATGGCTAATATAAAGAGGGTCTGAAATGTTTGTGTTTGCTTGTGTTCTACTGTCTTGTGCTGTAACAAAGTGATGAAGTGAGTCACACTGACACTCCTGGTTTATTTCCATGTCACTTTACGAGTAGTTATGCAGAACAGAAAGAAAACTACACACATAATATGTGTCTTTTTCTTCTATTTTAAATCAGTTTCTGTCTTATAAATAATATATCATTTAAATCTCAAATTAAAAGAGGCATTAAACAGGAGAGATTCAGCTTCAGTGAGCCGAAAAGATTCAGAAGTTTCAATTCATAATAATTCATGAATTAACTTAATTGTGAATTTAATTATTTTAAGCGCAATCGTTTTTTTTCAACAGCGCTAAAATGAAACGGAAAACTGTCAGGAAATGACTGGGTCACATTTCACCACCCAAAAATGTATATTATAATACTATAAATAAATATAAATTATGGAAGCCCTGAACAGCAATGTAAAAAAAAAAAAAAAAAAAACGGTGAAAAACAAATATTAAATTGTCTTTATTCTTAATTTTTTTTTTTCTCTCTTAAAAATTTGTTTTTCTCTCTTAAACATGAGCTAAACAGTTACGGCATCCCAAATAAATTGGTGAGGAATCACCTATTGTATTGCTCCCTGGTTCCACCCAGGGGAAGATTTTAATGACATTATTTGGGAGAAAGAAAAAAATATTTTAAGAGAAAAAAAATATTTTGGAAGATAATTTTTTTTTCAACTTGCGGTTCAGGGCTTCCGTAATATTACTACCTTTACCAGTGATCATTTTTGAATTCGTCATTCAATAAAATTATTATTAATATTAATAACAATAAAATAAAAAAATCATGAATCTGTTAGTCTTGACTGGCAAGGCTACGATTCGACTTTACGCCTCAGACAAACGGTTAAACAGAAAATGCGAGCAGCACCCGTCTAACGTTACATTCGTGGAGAAAATTCTAATTGTTGTTTTTTTTATTTATAACATATGATTTAGTTTAACATAACACAACTAAGGGAGCTGTTTTGCTGAATATTATCACGATTGAAAATGTTACACTGAATTTATTGTTCAATAAACAAGTAGCGTAGTTAATATTTATTATTAAGTTACTTACATTTTAGACACAAACCATATTAACTGTTTTTGATCTATTTCACCGACTAAAATAGTTCCAAAGGAAAGCTACAGCAGCGTTTTGTTACTGAATGATTCAGCGTTTTGAACGAATCTTTTGTATGAATGACTCACTAATTAGTTTAATGTTTAAGTATTGCATTTTTTGATATTCAAACATTTATTTAAAACATCAATCTCATAACATTATTTATTGCAGTTGTAATTGCAGTGCACAGGACGTTATGTGCAGACCCATTTGATATTAGGACTGCTTTACTTCTAGGTTGGTTGTTTATGTTTTTATGTTATGGTCATACTGTGAAATAAATGTAATTTAGGGGGGAAAAAAACAAGGTTGTCCGTGTTTCTAAATTTAATTTGGGTGCATAGGATGGCCTGGATGGGTGTAGGATTTCCCGGCCTGAAATTGTGTCCCAGTCCAGCCCTGACTGTAATACAGTGTAAGAAAATCAACTGTTTTATTTCAATTAATATCTGCATGAATTAAATTCATTAGAACAAATAAAAACATAGTGTATACACAAGTGTAAATAAATGTATAATTTTATATTACAATTTATATTATATAAAAAATATAATTATAATTTTTTTCCACATTACAGTCATAAAAACCTGAGATTTAATTAAAAAAAAAAACTTTTTTTTTTAAACAGGCTTAATTTTCTATATAATAAATATATATTATATTGAAAACTAAGCCTATTTAATATATATATATATATTTTTTTATATATATATATAGTATATAAATATATATATATATATATAGATATTATTATAATTTTATTTACTTTAGGTTTAGTGCTTCTGTATAATATAAAATAATACATAATAAAAAATTATTTTTTAAATAAATAAATAATAAAATGTTGGCTGGCAGCAGGCCAACTTAGTTGCCAGGTCAGGGAACTGTCCGTGCTCGATGGCCAGTCAGACCTAATTACAGTAATAAGACCCAATGAGATATTTTACTGTAATGAAAGTTGGAAAGTAAACAATGTGCTTAATTGTCATGACAATAATGTCAATGCATAATAATAATACTAATGCCAATAGTAATATATAATAATAATAATAATAAAATACATCTAAATGGTCAGAAAATTTGCTTAATTTTCTTATTTTGGGGTCAAATGTGAACCAGACATTTATTTGTGAGATTTGATTGATTAAACATGAATGCACAATAAAGCTAACTGTAAATGTAAAGCATAAAAGCTGCTACAAAGCACAAAGACGTATAAAGCTTTAACCTAATAAAGTAAAATTGAATTCCAGTGTGAATACAAATGTAACAATAAGCCTACATCCACACATTTCAGTTCAGTGAAGGAAAGACACGCATCATTTCTGTAATGACCCTCATGCAATGATAAATCTAATCTATTAACAGGACAATCCACTGAATCCAATTGATAGAATTCGTTAGAAAGCAACAATCGTTTTGTTCTTAATTTGGACCATGTAACCAAACAGGCTATTGTAGTCAAACCCTTCAAACATCAATACCAAATACAAAGTCATTTGAACGATGCCGTGATTATTAGCACATAGATCACATGGTGCTTTTCTCCGAGTCCTGGGAATCACAGGAGTGGACAGGAGACTCCGAGTCGAGTTCAGTGAAGACTGTCCTGCACCGTGTCCTTATAATGAGACTGAGAGAGAGTTTCATGTTATCTATGTCTTTGTGTAATATCTCATTAACAGAGAAAATGACACATGAAGAATAAAGTCTCACCTCACTGACGGATGTTTCCTGAACATGACACTCATCCATGGACTCATCCAGATATTTTCCAAATTTTCCTGCCACTGAGAGAAACACCTGATGAGAGCAAATGTCATCAATGTTTTAATGATGGAAAAAAGTGACCATGTGGCTATTTTTGTTTTTAAAAAATATATATATCTATATATATGTAAGTATGTATTGTATATATGACTCTATATATCTATATACTCTAAATTGTGAAATATATTAATCTCCCATATACTGTACAAAGATACAATATTTTTTATGTAATATGTAGAAACATATAAATTTAGATTTTTAACAATAATGTAAATTAAGACTTTTTATAAACAAGTTTACAACAATAATTTCAGGATTTATAACTATATATTCTGGTTTATAACAATATTTTCAGGATTTATAACTATATATTCTGGTTTATAACAATATTTTCAGGATTTATAACTATTTATTCTGATTTACAACAATATTTTCAGGATTTATAACTATATATTCTGGTTTATAACAATATTTTCATTATTAATAACTATATATTCTGGTTTATAACAATATTTTCAGGATTTATAACTATATATTCTGGTTTATAACAATATTTTCAGGATTTATAACTATATATTCTGGTTTATAAATCAATATTTTCAGGATTTAACTATATATCTATATATTCTGGTTTAACTATATATCTGTTTAACAATATTTTCAGGATTTATAACTATATATTCTGGTTTATAACAATATTTTCAGGATTTATAACTATATATTCTGGTTTATAACAATATTTTCAGGATTAATAACTATATATTCTGGTTTATAACAATATTTTCAGGATTAATAACTATATATTCTGGTTTATAACAATATTTTCAGGATTTATAACTATATATTCTGGTTTATAACAATATTTTCAGGATTAATAACTATATATTCTGGTTTATAACAATATTTTCAGGATTTATAACTATATATTCTGGTTTATAACAATATTTTCAGGATTTATAACTATATATTCTGGTTTATAACAATATTTTTAGGATTTATAACTATATATTCTGGTTTATAACAATATTTTCAGGATTTATAACTATATATTCTGGTTTATAACAATATTTTCAGGATTTATAACTATATATTCTGGTTTATAACAATATTTTCAGGATTTATAACTAGATATTCTGGTTTATAACAATATTTTCAGGATTAATAACTATATATTCTGGTTTATAACAATATTTTCAGGATTTATAACTATATATTCTGGTTTATAACAATATTTTCAGGATTAATAACTATATATTCTGGTTTATAACAATATTTTCAGGATTTATAACTATATATTCTGGTTTATAACAATATTTTCAGGATTAATAACTATATATTCTGGTTTATAACAATATTTTCAGGATTTATAACTATATATTCTGGTTTATAACAATATTTTCAGGATTTATAACTATATATTCTGGTTTATAACAATATTTTCAGGATTAATAACTATATATTCTGGTTTATAACAATATTTTCAGGATTTATAACTATATATTCTGATTTATAACAATATTTACAATTTTATTTTCAGATTTATAATTAATATAATTATTATATGTAAATACAAAGAGGAAATAAGCTTTAAAGTCAGTTACTATCAACTGCCATTGTATTGTAATAGTTTAAGACAGACCACAAAATCTCCTTTTTTTTATAACAACACGAGCGTGAGTCAATTATGACAGAATTTTTCATTTTGTCTTCATGTTGACTTTAAGATGAATTAGTCGTTTTAGGTTTTGTAATCATCCTCAATGGTTTTTATTTTTTGTTGTTGTTGTTGTTGTTGTTTATATATATATATATATATATATACAGTGAGGAAAATAAGTATTTGAACACCCTGCTATTTTGCAAGTTCTCCCACTTGGAAATCATGGAGGGGTCTGAAATTGTCATCGTAGGTGCATGTCCACTGTGAGAGACATAATCTAAAAAAAAATCCAGAAATCACAATGTATGATTTTTTAACTATTTATTTGTATGATACAGCTGCAAATAAGTATTTGAACACCTGTCTATCAGCTAGAATTCTGACCCTCAAAGACCTGTTAGTCTGCCTTTAAAATGTCCACCTCCACGCCATTTATTATCCTAAATTAGATGTACCTGTTTGAGGTCGTTAGCTGCATAAAGACACCTGTCCACCCCATACAATCAGTAAGAATCCAACTACTAACATGGCCAAGACCAAAGAGCTGTCCAAAGACACTAGAGACAAAATTGTACACCTCCACAAGGCTGGAAAGGGCTACGGGAAATTGCCAAGCAGCTTGGTGAAAAAAGGTCCACTGTTGGAGCAATCATTAGAAAATGGAAGAAGCTAAACATGACTGCCAATCTCCCTCGGACTGGGGCTCCATGCAAGATCTCACCTCGTGGGGTCTCAATGATCCTAAGAAAGGTGAGAAATCAGCCCAGAACTACATGGGAGGAGCTGGTCAATGACCTGAAAAGAGCTGGGACCACCGTTTCCAAGGTTACTGTTGGTAATACACTAAGACGTCATGGTTTGAAATCATGCATGGCACGGAAGGTTCCCCTGCTTAAACCAGCACATGTCACGGCCCGTCTTAAGTTTGCCAATGACCATTTGGATGATCCAGAGGAGTCATGGGAGAAAGTCATGTGGTCAGATGAGACAAAAATAGAACTTTTTGGTCATAATTCCACTAACCGTGTTTGGAGGAAGAAGAATGATGAGTACCATCCCAAGAACACCATCCCTACTGTGAAGCATGGGGGTGGTAGCATCATGCTTTGGGGGTGTTTTTCTGCACATGGGACAGGGCTGACTGCACTGTATTAAGGAGAGGATGACCGGGGCCATGTATTGCGAGATTTTGGGGAACAACCTCCTTCCCTCAGTTAGAGCATTGAAGATGGGTCGAGGCTGGGTCTTCCAACATGACAATGACCCGAAGCACACAGCCAGGATAACCAAGGAGTGGCTCTGTAAGAAGCATATCAAGGTTCTGGCGTGGCCTAGCCAGTCTCCAGACCTAAACCCAATAGAGAATCTTTGGAGGAGCTCAAACTCCGTGTTTCTCAGCGACAGCCCAGAAACCTGACTGATCTAGAGAAGATCTGTGTGGAGGAGTGGGCCAAAATCCCTCCTGCAGTGTGTGCAAACCTGGTGAAAAACTACAGGAAACGTTTGACCTCTGTAATTGCAAACAAAGGCTACTGTACCAAATATTAACATTGATTTTCTCAGGTGTTCAAATACTTATTTGCAGCTGTATCATACAAATAAATAGTTAAAAAATCATACATTGTGATTTCTGGATTTTTTTTTTTTTAGATTATGTCTCTCACAGTGGACATGCACCTACAATGACAATTTCAGACCCCTCCATGATTTCTAAGTGGGAGAACTTGCAAAATAGCAGGGTGTTCAAATACTTATTTTCCTCACTGTATATATATATATATATAACATGTTTTCACCAGCACTTCCTCATCGATCAAAGGCTCTGCAGCAGAGATAGCAGCTCTACCATTTCAAATTGTGCACAGGCGGCCTGATCGTTCCCATCTTTATCTCTCATTCTTTTCAGCCAGTATATCTCGATCTCCACATTCACCTGTCAGAGAGAAAACAAATTACACAAATAAGAGACACAGTTGTAATTAAGTGGTGGAACTGTTGAATATTTGAGAGGACAGCAATAACAGCTTCTTTTATTTTGGATATTAAATGTAATTATTTCTGCTATAAAAAAAAAAATCTATGGTTCACAAACGTCTGTCTGATAAGACACCACTGTATGCTTTTGTTGTATGAAAACAGTGGCTTGGACCTTCTTTAAAGTGTGTGTGTGTGTGTGTGTGTGCGTGCGTGCGTGCGTGCGTGCGTGCGTGCGTGCGTGCGTGCGTGTTCCACTGAAGAAAGAAAGTCATACAGGTTTGGAATACATGAGGGTGAGTAAATCATTACAGAATTTTCACATCTGAGTGAAACTGAGAATCATAATTTCTGCTCAAATGATATTTGAGCTCTTGAGGAAGTATTTCTCACCATGTTACTTCAGTTTACTACACTACCTATGCAGTTACTCTCCATTTACATTTACATTGCAGAAGTTGTGTGGACTGGGTCCCCATGGAGACCATAGCGAGGCATCTTGTGACCTACGACCAAAGCCACCCCCATAGCCGGATGAATACCTAAGAGGAGCATTCCAGGGATCAGTAGAGGAGAAAATAGCACTGTGAGAGTAAAATATTAGCTGGGTCATTCTGTGAACTCAAACAGACATCCCTAATTTTGTTTTAGATCATTGTTTTACTGGTGAAAGAAATACATAAATGATTATCAAAGCCAAAATATAAAATGCCATGGATCAATGCTGAGTAATCCATTAATTTGTAGAGGGGGTCAAAATGACAGTTGTCGTCTATATGATTTTAGAAAGGTGGCAGCGTCATTATTTTATATTTAATGTAAATGGGGGGTTCACTTATTTTTGTTGTTTTTCCAAAGTTGGAGTGCCTATAACTCCAGCGGTATTAAAGTTCTATTAATATATACTTTTAGATTATGGTTCATAGTAACTGATCCAATTGTATCTTCATTTTTAAGACCCTATAATATAGGGGGGTCTATATGGTTAAATCCCAGAGATATGGTGGGATCAAATGTGGCTCCTTGCATATAATTGTTACATTTTACACATTTTCAATTGGCAAAAACCAAATGTGGGAAAATGGTATCAAGCCAGTTTTTCGTGTCCAACAAAACAAATGTCTGAAGTACAAATAATGTTGAATGTAAATTAAATTTTATGTATTCACATAAAAACAGTCAACCAATTTGAGTCATCAGTTATTAGTCAACATTTCTAAAATTATTTAACCATTATTTAACCAGGTTAGTCCCTAAACACCACATTTCCACATTATAAAAACAGATAAATAACTAGGTAATATTCCTAAAATTGCCTTGTATATAAATATATACTACACCAATGACTAAGTTATTAAAACTGATGGCCAACTGACTTTGGAGTATAATGTACAGTGGTGGGTAAGGTTTGAGCAATTTTAGTAATAAAGCTTAAAGCCCCATGGTAGACAACATCCAGATGAAGACTCTGCACTGCTGCATTCATATACAACAGGTCACTGTAGTCAAGAATAGACAAAAATGTTGATTTGTTCTTAAGTAAAGGCTAGTTTCAATTTCAGCTTACACACTAACCGCTGTACCGTATGTGAGGCTTAAAAATCAGCTTGTCGTCAATTAAAAAATCCCAAGTATTTAAAAGGAGAAACCACCACATTTTTTGGACCTTGTAGAGTTAAAATACTTTTAATCCATTTCACATTTATTGAATTTGTAAAAAACATAAGCTTAGTTTTATCCACATTTAACACTAGCTTTGGTTGATGAAGCTGAGCTTGTATCACAACAAAAGCATTTCCATACACTTAAAAGCTTTGCTTATGGTGGAATCACAGCAATAGATTACAATATCATAAGCATGAAAATGGACAGAAGAATTTGGAATATTATCCCCCCAAAAATGTATATCTATAGAGAAAATAAAAGAGGACCAAACACTGATCCTTGTGGTACCCCTTTACACAATCTTAAAGCATTCGATAGGTGCTTTAATTACCAGCACTTAACGGCCTGGGCTCTGTCCGTAAAATAGCTATTAAACCAGCCTATAGCATTGTCAGAAAAGCCTGAATCACCCAAACTTTTTATTATCTAAAGCTTCATTAATGTCAATTGTGACCTTTATAGCAGCAGTAACTGTGCTATGATACTTGGACAATACTGAATAATTGGTAACACGTTACAATATGGGTGCATTTATAAGCATTAATTAATACTTAACTAATGCACAGATAATATTGAGTTAATGTATGACTCGTGATTAACTAATGCACAGATAATACTGAGTTAATGTATGACTCGTGATTAACTAATGCACAGATAATACTGAGTTAATGTACGACTCGTGATTAACTAATGCACAGATAATACTGAGTTAATGTATGACTCATGATTAACTAATGCACAGATAATAATGAGTTAATGTATGACTCATGATTAACTAATGCACAGATAATACTGAGTTAATGTATGACTCATGATTAACTAATGCACAGATAATAATGAGTTAATGTATGACTCATGATTAACTAATGCACAGATAATAATGAGTTAATGTATGACTCATGATTAACTAATGCACAGATAATAATGAGTTAATGTATGACTCGTGATTAATTAATGCACTGATAATACTGAGTTAATGTATGACTCGTGATTAACTAATGCACTGATAATACTGAGTTAATGTATGACTCGTGATTAACTAATGCACAGATAATACTGAGTTAATGTATGACTCGTGATTAACTAATGCACAGATAATACTGAGTTAATGTATGACCTGATTAACTAATGCGATAATACTGAGTTAATGACTCGTGATTAACTAATGCACAGATAATACTGAGTTAATGTACTCGACTCGTGATTAACTAATGCACAGATAATACTGAGTTAATGTACGACTCGTGATTAACTAATGCACAGATAATACTGAGTTAATGTACTATGATTACTAATGCACGATAATACGTAATGTAACTCGTGATTAACTAATGCACAGATAATACTGAGTTAATGTACGACTCGTGATTAACTAATGCACAGATAATATTGAGTTAATGTACGCACTTCGTGATTAACTAATGCACAGATAATATTGAGTTAATGTACGACTCGTGATTAACTAATGCACAGATAATACTGAGTTAATGTACGACTCGTGATTAACTAATGCACAGATAATACTGAGTTAATGTACGACTCGTGATTAACTAATGCACAGATAATATTGAGTTAATGTACGACTCGTGATTAACTAATGCACAGATAATATTGAGTTAATGTACGACTCGTGATTAACTAATGCACAGATAATACTGAGTTAATGTACGACTCGTGATTAACTAATGCACAGATAATATTGAGTTAATGTATGACTCGTGATTAACTAATGCACAGATAATACTGAGTTAATGTATGACTCATGATTAACTAATGCACAGATAATATTGAGTTAATGTACGACTCGTGATTAACTAATGCACAGATAATATTGAGTTAATGTATGACTCGTGATTAACTAATGCACAGATAATATTGAGTTAATGTATGACTCATGATTAACTAATGCACAGATAATACTGAGTTAATGTATGACTCATGATTAACTAATGCACAGATAATACTGAGTTAATGTACGACTCGTGATTAACTAATGCACTGATAATACTGAGTTAATGTATGACTCGTGATTAACTAATGCACAGATAATACTGAGTTAATGTATGACTCATGATTAACTAATGCATAGATAATACTGAGTTAATGTATGACTCGTGATTAACTAATGCATAGATAATACTGAGTTAATGTATGACTCGTGATTAACTAATGCATAGATAATACTGAGTTAATGTATGACTCGTGATTAACTAATGCACAGATAATACTGAGTTAATGTATGACTCATGATTAACTAATGCATAGATAATACTGAGTTAATGTATGACTCGTGATTAACTAATGCATAGATAATACTGAGTTAATGTATGACTCATGATTAACTAATGCATAGATAATACTGAGTTAATGTATGACTCGTGATTAACTAATGCACAGATAATACTGAGTTAATGTATGACTCATGATTAACTAATGCACAGATAATACTGAGTTAATGTACGACTCGTGATTAACTAATGCACAGATAATACTGAGTTAATGTATGACTCATGATTAACTATTGCACAGATAATATTGTGTTAATGTACGACTCGTGATTAACTAATGCACAGATAATATTGAGTTAATGTATGACTCGTGATTAACTAATGCACAGATAATACTGAGTTAATGTATGACTCATGATTAACTAATGCACAGATAATACTGAGTTAATGCACTGATTAACTAATGCACAGATAATACTGAGTTAATGCTCATGATTAACTAATGCACAGATAATACTGAGTTAATGTACGACTCGTGATTAACTAATGCACAGATAATACTGAGTTAATGTATGACTATGATTAACAATGCATAATACTGAGTTAATGTATGACTCATGATTAACTAATGCACAGATAATACTGAGTTAATGTACGACTCGTGATTAACTAATGCACAGATAATATTGAGTTAATGTACGACTCGTGATTAACTATTGCACAGATAATATTGAGTTAATGTACGACTCGTGATTAACTATTGCACAGATAATATTGAGTTAATGTACGACTCATGATTAACTAATGCACAGATAATATTGAGTTAATGTATGACTCATGATTAACTAATGCACAGATAATATTGAGTTAATGTATGACTCGTGATTAACCAATGCACAGATAATATTGAGTTAATGTACGACTCGTGATTAACTATTGCACAGATAATACTGAGTTAATGTATGACTCATGATTAACTAATGCACAGATAATATTGAGTTAATGTATGACTCAAGATTAACAAAGCCATTCGTTAATGATTGCATCATCAGCAACTAATAAAGAGTCTGTCTGATTAATATATTAAGTCATTTATGAATTGCTATTAATTAAATGTGTAATCGTGGATTAATTCCCTAATAACTTATTATATGAACTAAGTGTTAATTAATGTGTGAATTACCACAATGAGCTGAAGCCATGTATTTGAACTTCCACCCAATACGGGTGCACTAATATGCATTAATACATGCTTAATTACGGCATTATTACTGCAAATTCATTCACCAAGTGATATTTTATTCTCACTGTGTGGTTAAGTGCTTCTGTAGAGTTGAATTCACCTTAAACACTCTGTATTTCTCACTGTGTTTGTCAAAGTGTGTGTACATGGAAGAACATGTCTTGAACTCTGGTGCATTTCTGGGCTGCTGCTCGCAATTCTTCACAAACAAATGTAAAAACTCATATTGTGGACTAATCGCTAAAATTTTGCCAAATATTTGACTGGAGGGGTGAGGAGAGGAGATGACTGGAGAGGAGAGGAGAGGAGGGAGAGGAGATGACTGGAGGGGAGAGGAGAGGAGTGGAGAGGAGATGAGATGACTGTAGAGGAGGTGACTGGAGGGGAGAGGAGAGGAGAGGAGATGACTGGAGAGGAGAGGAGTGGAGAGGAGAGGAGAGGAGAGGAGATAACTGGAGAGGAGGTGACTGGAGGGGAGAGGAGAGGAGATGAGTGGAGAGGAGAGGAGATGACTGGAGAGGAGTTGACTAGAGAGGAGAGGAGAGGAGAGGAGAGAAGTGGAGAGGAGGTGACTGGAGGGGAGAGGAGAGGAGATGACTGGAGTGGAGAGGAGAGGAGAGGAGAGGAGATGACTGGAGAGGAGAAGACTGGAGGTGAGAGGAGATGACTGGAGAGGAGAGGAGATGACTGGAGATGAGAGGAGATGAGAGGAGATGACTGGAGGGGAGAGGAGATGAGAGGAGAGACTGGAGAGGAGAGGAGAGGAGAGAGGAGAGGAGAGGAGATGACTGGAGGGGAGAGGAGAGGAGATGACTGGAGGGGAGAGGAGATGAGAGGAGATGACTGGAGAGGAGAGGAGATGACTGGAGGGGAGAGGAGATGAGAGGAGAGGAGAGGAGATGACTGGAGGGGAGAGGAGATGAGAGGAGAGGAGATGAGAGAAGAGGAGAGGAGATGACTGGAGGGGAGAGGAGATGAGAGGAGAGGAGATGACTGGAGAGGAGAAGAGAGGAGAGGAGAGGGATGAGAGGAGAGGAGATGACTGGAGAGGAGAGAAGAGGAGAGGAGATGACTGGAGAGGAGAGGAGAGAGAGGAGAGGTATGGGAAGCCAAACATACCAAAAGTGGGACGAGACAGCGGGGGTTTACAGAGCTCGCGCCGCGCTGACATGTCATCTGCCGATTCGTCAGCGCAGCGCGGACGTGTTTCCTAGTGACACCCAATGGGCAGCGCGGCGCGGACCTATTTAAACAGCGCAGTGCAAACCATACATGCAAATAAATGTACAATAAAGAAACCCCTCCTTCCTTACAAGTTCGCGCCGCACTGCCCATTGGGTGTCGCTAGGAAACACGTCCGCGCTGCGCTGACGAATCGGCCGCGCGGCTCGGACCATTGAACCGCGCAGATGACATGTCAGCGTGGCGCGAGCTCTGTAAACCCCCGCTGTCTCGTCCCACTTTTGGTTTGTTTGGCTTCCCATAGAGAGGAGATGACTGGAGAGGAGAGGAGGAGAGGATATGACTGGAGGGGAGAGGAGATGAGAGGAGAGGAGATGACTGGACAGGAGATGAGAGAAGAGGAGAGGAGATGACTGGAGGGGAGAGGAGATGACTGGAGAGGAGAGGAGATGAGAGGAGATGACTGGAGAGGAGAGGAGATGACTGGAGAGGAGAGGAGATGAGAGGAGAGGAGATGACTGGAGAGGAGAGGAGATGACTGGAGAGGAGAGGAGATGACTGGAGAGGAGAGGAGAGGAGATGACTGGAGAGGAGAGGAGAGGAGATGACTGAGAGGAGAGGAGAGGAGATGAGAGGAGATGACTGGAGAGGAGAGGAGAGGAGATGACTGGAGAGGAGAGGAGATGACTGGAGAGGAGAGGAGATGACTGGAGAGGAGATGAGAGGAGAGGAGATGACTGGAGAGGAGAGGAGATGAGAGGAGAGGAGATGACTGGAGAGGAGAGGAGAGAGAGAGGAGAGGAGAAGAGGGAGGGAGGAGGAGATGACTGGAGAGGAGAGGAGAGGGGAGGAGGAGAGGAGATGACTGGAGAGGAGAAGAGATGACTGGAGAGGAGAGGAGATGACTGGAGAGGAGAGGAGATGACTGGAGAGGAGAGGAGAGGGGAGGAGAGGAGATGACTGGAGAGGAGAAGAGAAGAGAGGGGAGGAGAGGAGATGACTGGAGAGGAGAGGAGATGACTGGAGAGGAGAGGAGAGGAGAGGAGAGGAGAGGAGAGGAGATGACTGGAGAGGAGAGGAGATGAGAGGAGAGGAGATGACTGGAGAGGAGAAGAGAAGAGAGGGGAGGAGAGGAGATGACTGGAGAGGAGAGGAGATGAGTGTAGAGGAGAGGAGATGACTGGAGCGGAGAGGAGAGGAGAGGAGAGGAGAGGAGAGGAGAGGAGAGGAGAGGAGAGTTTACTTTTGGAATTGGGTGTTTCTTCGACTTCGGGCAATTTCATGTCCGTGGGGTTGATATTTATTATTTTTCTTCTTGTTATACGAAGGTCACATTAAAACTGAATTTGAAACATTTTACCATTCATTTTATGTACTAATGTTACTGTTTTATCTGTTCAATATTAAACTGTGGAAATCTCTAATAAAAATACCAAATATTACACATATGATAATCTAAAAGAGTGACATTAACATAAACCATTATTTATAACATTTTCAAAAAAATCATAATGACAGTTTCCACCACACCATACTAATTTCCCACCCAAAATGTTTTTTCAAAAGTTAGTGTACTTGTTAACCACATGGACAAAAGTGTCAGTGAAGAGCATGCATGAGATGAAATATGAGACAAGTGATGTTTGAAGAAAACAAAGACAATTCTGTGAGCAGAGGCGGACTGGCCATCGGGAGAACCGTGCCTTTTCCCGGTGGCAAAACGGGGCTGCGATATGCCAAAGGGGGCCGTGAAACAGTCTTTGTATCTCCGACCAGAGGGAAGCATCTTCTGTTTCAGAAAGAATTAGCTGAGCCTTCCTAGTTGCTCTACTCACATACAGATGTGTCAGAATAGTAAATTCAGTACAAACTAACTTACTACACATATTAACAATGTTACACAATTTACTCTTGTTTATTACGTTAAGGTTACCGTACAAGCAAATAAAAGGAACAAGTTTAAACAGATTCAATTAAACAAGAATAAAGCATTTTCATAAAAGCGACATATATGCATTAACAGAAAATGAAACCATAATATATATAATGTCTTAAAGTGATCATTGTTTAGTTTGATTAAATATGATAGTAAATTGTGTATACAAATAATTAAATAATAATTGTATTTAGAAACCCAGTGAGCAAGGAACACAAAACTCCATAAGATGCTGGTTAATGGAGAAAAATAACATTGTGAGAAGCCAGACTGACTGTGGGGGCCAGTTCCCCTCTGACTAACATCATGAATATAATGCCAATATTACTTATGTATAGTGCAAGTCATGGTATAGCCAACACCATCCATCCATCTTCAACTGCTTATCCGAAATCGGGTCGCTGGGGCAGCCACTCCAGCAGGGGGCCCCAAACTTCCCTATCCCGAGCCACATTAACCAGCTCTGACTGGGGGACCCCGAGGCGTTCCCAGGCCAGTGTGGAGATGTAATCTCTCCACCTAAACCTGGGTCTTCCCCGAGGCCTCCTACCAGCTGGACGTGCCTGAAACACCTCCCTAGGGAGGCGCCCCAGGGGCATCCTTAACAGATGCCCAAACCACCTCAACCGGCTCCTTTCGACGCAAAGGAGCAGCGGCTCTACTCCAAGCTCCTCACGGATGACTGAGCTCCTCACCCTATCTCTAAGGGAGAAGCCCGACACCCTTTTGAGGAAGCCCATTTCGGCCGCTTGTACTCGCGACTCAGTTCTTTCAGTCATGACCCAGCCTTCATGACCATAGGTGAGGGTAGGAACAAAAATTGACCGGTAGATCAAGAGCTTTGCCTTCCAGCTCAGCTCTCTTTTCGTGACAATGGTGCGATAAAGCGATTGCAATACCGCCCCCGCTGCCCAGATTCTCTGGCCAACCTCCCGCTCCATTGTCCTCTCACTGTGAACACTCCTTCACTTGGGGCAATATTACTTATGTACAGTGCAAATCATGGTATAGCCAACACACCGTTTTAAAATCCAAATTAAAGTGATCAAATGAGCAATTAATGTGGGGCTGAATACAATTAAAAGCAGAGGAGAAATCAATAAAAAGCAACCTTGCGTGATTTTTGGTTCCCTCCATGTGCCCCAGGACCAAGTTAAGCAGAATGCAAGTCCTCTACCGGTTCTATAAGCAAGCTGAAGAGGATCGAGTAGTCAAATGTTCTGCAAGTTGCTTTGGATAAAATTACTAGCCATACAAATAAATTGAGAAAGAGAAAATGTATAATGATCCATTTGGGAGAGATTATGACTATAGCCCAATGTTTGTAGCTTGTTGTTGAATACTGTCAGTTCAGAGGTTTAATCATGACAGAGTAAAATTAGTTATTCAGATAATGTACTTCTTTTTTTTTACCAGGACCGAGTGAAAATCTCCAATGACAACAAAGACAAACAGTGTCAAATATACATGTTCTTGGGTCAGTCCTCACAGAAGTGGGATCAGGTTTTTATTATGGGCGGTTGGCAGGGGTACACAAATCCTTTGCCCCATTTAGCTCCTGTCGTTTGGCTAAATTAGCCGTGATGATGTCACCACCAGCGTAGTCTGAATGTGACATGAGTCTATAGAAACCAGCACTCACCCTGTAGTGTCTGACAACACACAGCTCAGCAAAGACAGAGTACATCATCTTCCCCAGGACACACTCAGGTAAGCCAGAGCTGCTCGCCTGGGTATGAGGAATTTAAAGGCATGTGTGTGGATTGGTCATCTAATACACACACCAGTGAATGTAGCATGTGTAACTGCACAGTGTGTTCAGTCACACACATCATTCAAATCTGAACTTTAATGATGACAAAATCTTTCCTGTTGCTTCTATTAGGACAGCAGAAATCCAAAAAGAAAATGATTGTAATGATTAACACACAATAGACATAAACAAACTCGATAGATTTAGTGGGTTTTGAATCGATTTAAGAATTAACAGCAAACTGCTTTAATTATAGACATAACTCTGGTAATAAGATGTAATTTAATCAAAAAACACAAGGATACAAGAACTATAATTTTCAGTGAATTCACCTACAGTATATAAAGTTTTATTTAGTAACATATAGTAAAGTATATTATAGTACAGTAATAGTAGGTGAATTCGAAAAAATTGGTCAAATATATTTTCCATATTATATTATAGCCTATTATATGATATTATATTATATTGAAGAATATTCAGTTATATTATAATTATATTATAATATTAATTATATAGAAAATTATATTATAGGTGAAATCAACTAATTTGGGACACGTTTTCAAACTGAATATCATAAAGTGAGAACATTTTATTAATTTCACCTAACACTTAATACTGTAAAGCTTACAATAGTATAGTATAGTATAGTATAGTGTAGTATAGTATAGTGTAGTATAGTATAGTGTAGTATAGTATAGTTTAGTGTAGAATAGCATGGTATAGTATTGGTAGAGTATATATTAAAGTACAGAATAGTATAGTATGGTTAATACTATAGTATTGTTATGCATAGTATACTTCAGTTTAGTGTAGTACAGTATGGTATAGTAAAGTATAGTGCAGTATATAGTACAGTATATTATAGTATAGTATATTAGGCAGTAGTATAGTGGGGTGTGGTATAGTATAGTACAGTAAAGTATTGTTAAGCATGGTATACTAAAGTTAGTTTAGTGTAGTATAGTATGGTATAGTAAAGTGTAGAACAGTATATAGTATAGTATACAGTAGTATAGTGTAGTATAGTATGGTCTAGTAAAGTGTAGAACAGTATATAGTATAGTGTAGTATAGTATGGTCTAGTAAAGTGTAGAACAGTATATAGTATAGTGTAGTATAGTATGGTATAGTAAAGTGTAGAACAGTATATAGTATAGTATATTAGACAGTGGTATAGTGTGGTGTGGTATAGTATAGTATTGTTAAGCATGTTATACTAAAGTTTAGTTTAGTGTAGTACAGTATGGTATAGTAAAGTGTAGTACAGTATATAGTATATTATACAGTAGTATAGTGTAGTATAGTATAGTAAAGTGTAGAACAGTATATAGTATAGTGTAGTATAGTATTGTATAGTAAAGTGTAGAACAGTATATAGTATAGTATATTAGACAGTAGTATAGTGTGGTGTGGTATAGTATAGTATTGTTAAGCATGTTATACTAAAGTTTAGTTTAGTGTAGTACAGTATGGTATAGTAAAGTGTAGTACAGTAAATTTTATAGTATACAGTAGTATTGTGTAGTACAGTATGGTATAGTAAAGAGTAGTACAGTATATAGTATAGTATACAGTAGTATATTATGGTAAAGTAAAGTGTAGTTCAGTATATAGTATAGTAGACACTAGTTTAGTGTGGTGTAGTATGGTATAGTAAATTATAGTATTGTTAAGCATGTTATACTAAAGTTTAGTTTAGTGTAGTACAGTATGGTATTGTAAAGTATAGTTCAGTAAATAGTATAGTATAGTATAGAGTAGTATAGTATGGTATAGTCAATTTTAGTACAGTATATAGTATAGTATATTATACAGCAGTATAGTGTAGTATAGTATAGTAAAGTGTAGTACAGTATATAGTCTAGTAGACAATAGTTTAGTGTGGTGTAGTATGGTATAGTAAAGTATAGTATTGTTAAGCATGGTATACTAAAGTTTAGCTTAGTGTAGTATATTATTGTATAGTAAAGTGTAGTACAGTATATAGTGTAGTATACAGTAGTATAGTTTGGTGTGGTATGTTATAGTACAGTATAGTATTGTTAAGCATGGTATATTAAAGTTTCGTTTAGTGTAGTACATTATAGTATTGTATAGTATATAGTATAGTACATAATAGTATTGCATTGTATAATATTGCTAAGCATGGTATAGTAAAGCATAGTTTAGTGTAGTATAGTTTATAAGTACATTATATAATATAGAATAGTATAGTAGGGTATAGTGTTGAATTACTGGTACAGAACAAAATTTTGCATGAAGACAACAAGTGTAAATGTGATGTCAACTGGTTTGATGTGGTGTGTGCAGACTAGAGAGGATGCAGACTGCATATGATAGTCTTACCAAACAGAGACAACAGCAGGCCATGACCCTGAGCAGAGAGGCAATGGGAGGTAAGACAGACTTACACACACAAATACACACTAACACAGACTAAACACACAAATACTTTACATAAAGCCATGTGAATTCAAAAACACACATTCCTCTAGACCTGAAAAATAATATTTAACAGCAATGATGTACACGAATGAAAACATCAACAGAAATATCAGGCTGTCATCCAGGATTGGACTTCCATCTGGTAGGGATAAATATCTGAGATGGGTCAGTTGATTGACAGTAGCAGAGATAGATCAAAGCAGTCGCTTGAGCAATTTGAGCGGAGAGAATTCTCTGCTTCCAACATTCCCAAAACTATCCCAACACTTCAGAGGAAACATTGTCACGGTGAGTTTGTTTGCGTTTTCTCAATGACCTAAGCCACAGCAGCTCTAGCTCAGCTAAATCTGACTCCGGAGAGGGAATTTTATAAGAATATGACACATGGCAGCTTCTAATATGAGCACTGGGCCCTGGCACAAGGGTAGGAATGCCCTCAGTTAAAATACCATTGGAGGGCGAGTCTATTTCCCCAAAGAGTTCCATCATCCCGGAAGTCTATTTATGATCGCCAATTGCCACTGTTACCTACAGTACATAAGACAAAAAAACACCACACCAGCTCGTGAGATTACAGCCCTGGGAAATGACAATGCTTGGCACTAGCTGGATTAACTCTCATTAATAATAATAAAATGTTTTAAGACTTTAATCCATGTGCACCACCTAAAACAACATTTTGATACTTAGCTACACTTTAAGATGTATTAATGTTATTGCATTACATAACAAATAAATCGAAGTGTGTTGTGTGTCAGGGGGTCTGAACTTGGGGAAGAAGATCAGTGTTCCAAAGGATCTGATGATGGAGGAGTTAAATCTGAATGCTAACAGGGGATCTAGGATGTTCCAAGAGCGTCAGAAAAGAGTGGAGAGATACACACTGGAGAACACAGCGCCCTCCATCATATATGTAAGAGTTCCCTATCTTAACTCAGACAGAACAATCATCTTACAAAATAAACCACAGCATTTAAAGACATTGAATAAATTGTTTAACCATAAATCTCTTCACTTCTCCATAAGAACAACATAGAACAGAATCAAAACCAGAACCAAAACCACATGATTACAGACATACAGGGAGGGAAAGAAAACCTGTTGTATCCAGCAGCTGGTAAACACAGTCTTGTCACCACCCTGAAGAAGACTGTGGCAAAGAAGGGCAGCCCCAATGTCCTGGCACCAGGTATACAATCAGTGTATCAGGGTCAATGCAAGAAACACAGATTAGTCACAACATTAAAACCACCTGCCTAATATTGTGTTATATTGCCACTGCCCCCTCGTGCTGCCAAATCAGCCCCAACCCGCCTCTCAGAACAGCATTATCAATCATATCTATGATGATATTCATCTCACCACAATTGTACAGAGCGGTTATCTGAGTTACCGTAGA
This sequence comes from Xyrauchen texanus, assembly GCF_025860055.1. Taxonomy (NCBI): domain Eukaryota; kingdom Metazoa; phylum Chordata; class Actinopteri; order Cypriniformes; family Catostomidae; genus Xyrauchen; species Xyrauchen texanus. The sequence continues at coordinate 41,855,047 of NC_068294.1, forward strand.
CTTGGTCAGTTCAAACCAGTCTGGCCATTGGTCATCAACAAGGTGTTTCCATCCACAGAACTGATACTCACTTGATGTTTTTTGTTTTTGGCCCCATTTGGAGTAAATTCTAGAGAGTGTTGTGTGAAAATCCCAGGGGATATACTCAAACCAGCCCACCTGGCGCTCTTTTGGCGGCAAGAGGGGGGCCTACACAATATTAGGCAAGTGGTTTTAATGTTGTGACTGATCGGTGTATATTGCTTTTAAAAAAACGTATTTTAACTTGATTAACACAGCATAATAGCAAATGTGTTATTAGTGGTTTTCAGCATCAGCATTACCATTGCTCATTCTTAGTTTATGGGTTTGTGCAAACCCCTAAACACCCTAACCCCTTATCCCAACCAAACCCTAAATATTAAACGTATGCATGTAACACATCTTGCACTGTTTGTGCCATGGACATAATGAATAACAGATCATGCAGCTTGTTATAGAGAGGTGTGCAATTGCATTTCTAAATGGTTGGAATTATGATTTTCACCGCTGGATGATAAAACAGGCAAACTAATCCAATAGATTTACAATAAAGGAGGGACCCGAGCCATATCTAGAGAACAGAATATCATAGAGACTTGGGGGTGGGCTTCAGAATATCTTCAGAAAATGTAAAAGTCTACTGTAGCTTATATCTATAATCTTTAACTTTGAATATCTATCTATAGCATCTAACTTTAATTGGTTTAATTATACATTTAATTTAAACCTTAACCAAGGTCAGTCCAATCAGAAACTCAGGAGTTTCAAGAGTTTTTTCAAGGGAGTACCTCAAAATAAATCCTTCCATACAAATTCTGCTTGCATATATTTTCAGACATCTGCAAGAGAAGCTTCACTCGTCATCTATCTGATGTGCTGTTATCATTAGCTTGTTAGCTGAATCTGCTGAGCCTAATTAACTCTATACCTCTCTAATGTTCTTGCTCTAGCTGTGGACCCCTTAATAAACATCCATCTCCTGTTTCCCTATCCTTATCTGCCTGTGGCCCCTGAAGGGACTGTCTGAATATCTGAGAATGCGTTTGTGTGCTATGAGCTAAACACTGTTGCATGCATGAATGTGCATCTAGCAAAGTTCCCTCTATAATTGGTAACATGTCCTGTTAGGTTACTCTGGGCCCCTAAGAGAGATCCCTCGAGAGAAGTTTAATTCCACAGTCATCCCAAAGTCGTATTGCTCACCATGGCAGGAAGCCCTAGGAGATAGCGAAGAGCTTCTGTCCTCTCTCAATGCTCAGTTACCTCAACTGCCACAGACACTCCCACTAGCTAACTACAGGTGCTTTAACAGGTAAGAGTCATGTGTACATTGTGACAGTGATATTACCAAGTGGGACATCAACATCTTTAGTTGGCCCATTTAACAACATTCCTGTCAAACAAAATTGCGTAGAGTTACACTGATGGTGTAAAGTCTGGCCCACATTGCAGCTTATTCAGGCTATAAGTACAGATTATTTCACAGACATACCTCAGAAAACAAAACAGAATATAGAGTTCTGCTTTTGGATATCTAGTTGACTCTGGCTAGTTAACTTAGTGCCAAGTGTCTCGAACAAAACTGAGTATCTCTCAAAGATCTGATGGAACTAACCTGGGAAACTTTGCCAAATCCAGTGATTAGTTCTTCTTCAAATGCACGCCTTGATCAACTCCAGTACCGTAACACGTGACTTCCCTTCCATGCGGTCTGAGACCCACGACTCACAGAAGATTTGTAGCGGCAGTCACTAAAATTGGAGCTGGTGATTTCAAGCAGCTCTTGTTAGTTTTGTGCACAATATGCATCCCAATGATCCATGGGGAGTGGATCAGATTACCTTAACTATTAACTACCCCTAAACTAAGAAATAAATGATTGATTAGAATGGTGTGGTGCTGGCGTAGTGGGCTAAAATACATAACTGTTAATCAGAAGGTCGCTGGTTCGATCCCCACCACCATTGTGTCCTTGAGCAAGTCACTTAACTCCAGGTTGCTCCGGGGAGATTTTATGTCCCTGTAATAAGTGCACTGTAAGTCACTTTGGATAAAAGCGTCAGCATAAATGTAAAATGTAAATGTTGTTTAAGCCCTAACCCCAGACCTAAGCCTTACCCAAACCATAACCCCTTAAACCTAACCCTAACATCTGACTGGTTGACAGGAATGTTTTTCCAGGCACAACAAGGATCTAGGAATGAGTCCTGCTCTGACTAAGAACTTTAAAATGCAAAGTATCTATATGGGCAAGTGTACGCTATCGGACCAATAGACATTCTTGCTGCTCTCATGGTTGGAAAATTACACAATACCAATTCAATTAACAACTGAAGGAATTAGGGGATTGACTGTAAATTGCTCACCTTGAAACAACCTTAACCTGACCCCAAAATCTGACTGGTAGATGGAAATGTAGTTCAAGAACCAAAACGGATCCAGAAACAAGTCCTGCTTGGATCTGTCTAATATGGGCAAGTGTAAGCAATCACATGATCCCATGACCATTCTTGTTAATCTATTAGTTGACAAACAAGTCAATACCAATTCAACGTACAACTGAAGAAATTGGCAGATTTGATGGAAAGTTACTCTTCTTATAAATCCACAAATTTGTTTGGAATCATACCAGTAGAGTGCTAGAACTTAAATCTCAAACGCATCATTTTTGATGTTTTAAGTTGGCAACAAGAAGTTCCAGACCATAATGGGTTACTTTTGTGAATAGCTGCCTATTGTTACTGAAGCACCCAGCCTACAGTACTTTCTGTAGTGTGCACACCAACATGACAGAAACTGAGATTTTAAGTGTTCATAGGGCAACATGCCAAAATCTAAATAATGCAATACATTTGGCGACAACCCATCTAGGGTTGGGAAATTTGAGCGCCACTGAGCTTCCCCTGTAATAACATCTTTATTTGGTAGGGATTAATACCGTTCTCCATAGTACTAGCAAATGAAGGCAGAACATGAAATGAGAAATGGCCTTGAGGTTCACCAAGAGGTTTTGGCACATTAGCTTCATGCATGATGATTATGTGCCCTAAATAGACCCAACAAGACCAATCCAGACTATCAAATTATGAACTTCACTTATGAGCCCCTGAGAGAGCCGCTATGTTTCCACTGCATCTTCCCATTTGAAATTAGACCCCGTCTCTGGAACTGGGTGTCTGCAGAGGAGCGAATGACTAAGGAACTATTTAAATGCATTGGGGGAGAGAAGAACCACTTGCTCCAACCTTCACAACTTTCAGAACCTTAAGATATATTGCGCACACAGAAGATCAGGTTTCTCAGATTCAAACTCAAATTGCGTCACTGAGTCAGATAAGAGGGAAGCAATATTTGGACATGAGAGATGTGGGTCCTTAAAGACTAGGGTATACGTTTTTCCACATGCCGTTATGTGTTGCACACGGTCGAATGCTTTAGCCTTTCAAAGTCTACTCTATTGAACACAAGCCCATACACATGGGTTCGACAAATGTACACTACTGCACACTACTACAGCCGACAGCAGGTGCATGCACTGACGATGCACATGGATGCGGACATACAGTGCGGACACCCCCACATACTGTGCTGCTGATGAAATTTGCTTGTTGTGCACTGCATGCGAGATGTACTGGCAAAGTATTCTTTGGCCTTTAAGGCAAGGTGTACTTCATTTTTCATGGTGCCATTCCATTGTGTGCACAGTCAAGCGCTCAGCTCAGTGAACTTCCAAGTATACTCTTTAGACACAAGCCCATACGGAGGCGTTCGATGTCTGCACATTTCGAGCACTTTGAGATACTCATTTAACACAGTCAACGGCAGGCACATGCCCTGATGACCCTTAAAGACATGGACTGTCCACGTGTCTAGAATGTGCCATGCGCTCTGTATGCAAGACGTACCCAAGTAGGTAAAGCTGCAGGTCAGAGATCTCCAAATGGGTGGTGCAATCTCCAAAAGAAGGTGGGGTTTCTCCTTAAAGGGACGGGGTGAGCTCAAAAGGGGGTTGTGCAAACTCCAAAAGTGGGCGTCACTTCCACACACAGTTAGGGTTAGTTTTATTGCCAATTATAAAGTAACCAACCATATTTTTTACATTTTCTGAAAATGTGAGTGGTGTTTGCCTGTGCTCGATTGTAGATAGTTGCCAGAGCAGTGCTATAAAGTTTTAACATGTTCTGAATATTGTTAGTATTGCTATGCTGTTGCTAGATTTTACATAAGATTCAGCACATCACAGCCTTCTTTGCTTTTTCTTGAAGAGCTGCAGTGCCATTTGGCGGTCGCACATGCAGTCAGAGGGTGATTCCTGTTATTGGATATGAACAACTGGAGAATCAAAATCTTCCTGGCATGACTCTGGCCATGATGTCCAGACGACCCAACTTCAACAGAGCCCCACGGGGATGGGGCGTCAGATACTCACCTGAGTCAAATGACCTGTAATCGACCTGCAATATTAGTGGACAAGAAAGACTGTCGCGCCGTAAAGACCTGCGCTTTGCACTTTTGGACTGTCATGATATGTTCCTGACAGGTGAAAGAGGGCCGTAGGAGGTCACTCTCAAGGAGAGCAGGTGAAAGTTTAGATTTGACCTCATTTGAAATGTAAAATTAAACATGACATAACTGATCAGGATGAAGAGACAGGAAAGGACAGATGATTTCAGCGCAGAATAAAAGGAGGTCAGATGCTCTTCTAGAAAAAATAGAAAGTTAATTAGACAAAATTATTAACAAATTTAAGCAATGAGTCTAAAGCTTATTCATAACTAATCATACATACATTTTCTATATAATTGTAGACAAGCAACATGTAAGAAAAAATGTGTCCAAGTTTAAATCAAGTGTGCAAACATACAGAAAATACCTGGAAACTTAAAATGTCTGAATTGAATCATTTTGTGAAATGTTTTGCATGCTTGGTTTCGCTGTCTGTCTTCACAATAAATGACACTTGTTTTTACATTTTGTTATCTAAAGCAATGACATCCATACAGTACATACAGTGTCCAAATATTTTGTGTCTCTATATAAGCAGTGTGGCTGAAACATGTTTGTGACATTCAACACAAATTGCGCTCAAAGCAACACTGGCATTTCCAATCGAGTCTGCACCTAACAGGCCGGGCGACCTATTTACCAGCCAATCGCTGTGTATGACAGCATAGATCAGACTCCACCTTCTGATGATATCACAATCACAGGTCATTACTCATCAGCAGCAAATAAAGCTTAGTATGACCCCTCACACACTACAGCTGATTGGTTAATCGAGTCCAAATGGAAGGAATCAATCAATCAGTGCGGCGAATGGCTGCGTGCACGGCCATGCACGGAGGATCCTAGGATGGGTAATGGATGAGGCCTGGAGGTCTCAATCTCATTGGAGGAGGGGGAAGATGACCCATGGGGTGGAACAATAGAGGTCCAAAACCTGAA
>NC_068294.1:41861012-41886012 GCF_025860055.1 Xyrauchen texanus
GCATGCATATAAATCACATCACCGTAATCCAATACTGATAGGAAACAGCTTTGAATAATTCTCTTTCTTGCTTCAAAAGGAAAACATTTCTTTAAACGAAAGAGGAAACCCAGTTTTGGTCTAAGCTTTTTCAAGAGATTTTCAATATGTACATTAAAACCTAATTTTTCATCCAACCATATGCCTAAGTATTTATAACAATTTACTCTTTCTATACAGTCCCCCTGTAAACTTAAAATCGAGCGATCTGTGTTGATGGAACAACGGGTGAAAAGCATATAATTAGTTTTTTTCGTGTTTAAAACCAATTTTAAACTTGACAATGACAGTTGCAAAGACCGAAAAGAATCTTGCAGAAGCTCTATGGCTTGATTCAGAGAGTGTGCTACTGTATAAATGATTGTGTCATCAGCATATAGATGAATTCTAGCTGGAGTTATCCCATAACCTAGGTCATTGATATAAATAGAAAATAAAATTGGTGCTAAAACAGAGCCCTGTGGGACACCTTTTTTAATTGTTTGTTCTGCTGAAGTAAAATTTTCAACTGAGACACACTGAGTTCTTTCTGATAAGTAGTTTTTAAACCAATTTAGAGCTGTTTCACTAAAACCCACACAACTAAGTCTCTGCAACAAAAGTTTATGATCTACAGAATCAAATGCTTTGGAGAGATCTACAAATAAGGCTGCACAATGCTGTTTACTATCCAAACATTCAATAATATCATTTGTAACCAGCATGGCTGCTGTTATAGTACTGTGACCTGATCTAAAGCCTGATTGGAATTCATTCAAAATTTTATTTTCAGTTAAAAACTGTTTTACTTGATCATTTACAAAAGATTCAAATACTTTTGCCATCACCGACAACCTTGAAATTGGATGATAGTTATTCATCTCTGATGGATCACCACCTTTTAACAAAGGTAGAATCATAGCTGATTTCCATGCACGGGGAATAACATTAGAATTTAAACTTAAATTTAAAATAGAAGTGATGGGCTCTGTTATAAGATCTGCAGAAATTTTTAAAAAATAAGGCTCTATTTTATCAGACCCCGCTGATTTTTTGCAATCCAAGTTTGATAAGGCTTTATAAACTTGTGTAGCTAAAATAGGAGTAAGAGTGAACCGCTGGGAATGACATATCATCAAAATATTTTGATGAGCGCCTAATCTAGCGACTATTTTGATGAGCGCCTAATCTAGCGACTATTTTGATGAGCGCCTAATCTAGCGAATATTTTGATGAGCGCCTAATCTAGCGACTATTTTGATGAGCGCCTAATCTATCGACTATTTTGATGAGCGCCTAATCTATCGACTATTTTGATGAGCGACTAATCTAGCGACTATTTTGATAATCGACTAATCTAGCGACTATTTTGATGAGCGCCTAATCTATCGACTATTTTGATGAGCGCCTAATCTAGCGACTATTTTGATGAGCGCCTAATCTAACGACTATTTTGATGAGCGCCTAATCTAACGACTATTTTGATGAGCGCCTAATCTAGCGACTATTTTGATGAGCGCCTAATCTAACGACTATTTTGATGAGCGCCTAATCTAGCGACTATTTTGATGAGCGCCTAATCTAGCGACTATTTTGATGAGCGCCTAATCTAGCAACTATTTTGATGAGCGCCTAATCTAGCGAATATTTTGATGAGCGCCTAATCTAACGACTATTTTGATGAGCGCCTAATCTAGCGACTATTTTGATAAGAGGACAAAATCATCTTTTAAAAATACCTCTAAGTGACATTCACTGAAATCCATGGAGAAAAAAAAAGTTTAATTGAGTAAAACTTCACTGCAAAAAAACGTATTGTCATCAAGAGTTTTTGTCTTGTTTTTGTAGTGTTGCTTCTCAAGTAAATGTATCTTGTTTTAAGTAGGCTGTTTTTAGTTATTTTTAAATATTTAAATATTATATATTATTTTCAACATTCTTCAATAACAATTTTTGCAGTATAGCTATTAATGTAAATGTACGTTGTTTTAACCTGTTGACACGCACCCCTTTTTGAGCACAAACCATGAAAATGACTGATACTTAAATAGTTGTATTTACAGGACCCTTTGGAGTACGGACACAGTTGTGGTATCTTTTGAAAGAAGACACTTTGGGCTTTATTTCTCAAGTTTCAGAATTAATATATTGTGGAGCGGAGGGGGGCGGGGCCGGGTCGGAAAATCGTGCGCCCGGTCCCCAATCGGCCTGATGAGGCACGCGAGGTATAAAGGCGGTTCGAGAGAGAGAATTACGGGCATGTCCGTCGTGTGTGTGTTTATGTTTGTGCTTTTGGTCTGAGTTTAATTAAATATCATTTATGTTGACAAGCTGGTTCTCGCCTCCTCCTTGCCCATCCTTAAATGTGTTACAAATATTTTGTTATTTTTTTTCAAGTTAGAGAATCTGAAGTTTATAGTACTGGAAATATTTTGTGTGGAACATGTTTTTATAATCTAAAAAACAATAATAAAAGTACCAAGACAAACCAGTAAAATACAATGTTCTCAAAGCCACGAGTCTAAAGAAGTTACTTTTCAAATTTGAAGATGATCGAACAAAAAATAAGGTTCCTGTGAGCTTTTTCGGTAAAGTGTTCAGAGTAAAATTAAGGCTCCGCCTTTCACGGCGACACTAAATCTGACGGCACTGCTTGGCTATTATGAATAAAACTACACCCCATTTATAAAAATAGACTTTGGAGACGGCTGGTTTTGTTTATGAGACTCTTATTATAAGGGTAATTCTTTCAGGTGAGATCTCATGTAAACAATGGAGAATATATCAATATTTCTCAGATTGATCACTTTTATGGACAAAAAGTGCTATTGGATGTTTTTCAGTGAACGCTTGACATGGACGATTGACCCAAGTGTGTTGAACTGGATTCATCTGGCGATCGTGTTTTCATAATAAAAGTCCCGTTTTGATATTGCATGTTTTCATTTGTACTCCTGCACAAATAATTAAATTGCTGTTTCTGGAGGATTGCTATCGTGAAACAGAGATCGGATATCAATGTTGAACCCTTAGACCTTTGAAAAGATGTACCATTTGATAACATTAATTACATTTATCGACGGTAAATTATATATTAAATGTAAGCAGAGTGACATCACCAGAGAAATGCCATTTTTGTAGTTTGTTTATGATGCACATCCTTATTATTTGAACTTTAATAAACGATGCATTAAAGATATAATGGCAGGTTGTTTGCTTTTTAGATGCTCTGACATGCAGGTTTTGCTTAAGTGGAATGCCGGATCCGGTTCTGCTTTATATCACGTTGACTGTGCTTCTGTATTTCCTTATTTTGCATATAATTCGGTTAGATTTTGTGATCACCTGAAGCTGTTTGGAAAGTTCAGAGTGCATCTGGACATGTTTTCTTCCTCTTCTCAGTGCGAGCTGCTGTGCTCCTCTCGTGCGTCATCATTAGAGTTTTATATGATGTCACGATACGTTAAACGAGATCAAACCGAGTATTCGACAACGAAAATGTTTGTCGACAAATGTATTGTCGACGTTGTCGATAACGTCGACTAATCGTTTCAGGCCTAGTGTCACTGATGTCAATCATGGTTCGACAACATCTAAAGCTATCAAGCCTTTTTGTTCTTTTTAAAAGTTTTATAGCCGCTGGATACTTCATGCTTTTTGTTGAAGAGGCACGTGAACATTCTTCAAAACTTCTCCTTTTGTGATCCATAGAAGAAAGTCAGTCATACAGGTTTTGAAGTTTGATTTTCTTCTAGGTCGACAGATAGGGGATTTTGCCTGTGCCGATAACTAAGGTTGGTGGGAAAGGCCGATAACCGATTAATCGCCCAATAGTTATTTAATTTATTTATATAAATATATTTATTAAAAACGATCAGCAACTTTTTCAGACTTTTGCAGATAACCAACCGTTCCAAACAGCAACTATTGGCACCGATTGATTTGTTCAACCGATATATCGTTCTACTTCTAGTTGAAATGATAATAAACAGAACATACTCGACACTCTCAGACCCCGGTAAAAGCACTCGTAAATCGTCTTGGCGTCGTCGTAGAAATGAGTCAAGAGCACATCACCATTTATTATCGCAGACCGGCGCGCAAGCTCTCCACCCTGAGAATAAAACAAACAAACAACAGTTTTAATAACAAATATTTACTGTATTCTGCTGATAACCATTTATTTAAAAAGGTACTGCAAAGTGGTTAAATTTGGCAAACACACAAAATCGCTTACAGCGCCTTGAAAGATCGAGAAAGGATTTGAACTTACCGGCAGCTCTACCGACTGCACTCGCAGGTCACAGGGTGGTTTGAGGGCTTTGGGTCTCGTGGCATACCAGTACGCTGTGACGGCTGTAAACGCGCCCATGCCGAGGAGAGTGTTGGTGGACAGACTGCGGAGATAATCTCTCAACTCCGTCAGATCAGGGATTCTCACCTGCTTCCACAGCTCGTGTGCCTGCATGATGAACGCCTACTGAATCTATGGATGACAACAGGGTTTCTATTAGAACATTACAACAAAACTGCAGCATCAGGAGTATTTCTCATGCATGGAATGATTAACATATTCATCCTATGGTAAATAAAAGCACTTTTTGTAAGAGAAGCCAATATTAAATCTACTAATCGAGTGTGGGTTAATCTAATGAATAACTTACATTTTTGTTAATTTACAAACAAATTCTCTGTAATGTGTATGCCATGAGAATATTGATGTGCCAGGGCAGAGGGCGTGGCCGGGTCGTGATTATACACGACCCCTCGGGGAAGACCCAGGACTAGGTGGAGAGATTACATCTCCACACTGGCCTGGGAACGCCTCGGGGTCCCCCAGTCAGAGCTGGTTAATGTGGCTCGGGATAGGGAAGTTTGGGGCCCCCTGCTGGAGCAGCTGCCCCCGCGACCCGACTTCGGATAAGCGGTTGAAAATGGATGGATAAAATATTTAGTTTTTAAATAGTGTTAAATATTACTCCATTCAATTTGGTCATTTGTTTAGAAAAATTTGAATGCTTAAATCTTAAAAATGATATGACATTTTATATAAGTGAGGGGTTGAAATATGGCACGAACACAACAGTGAATGTTAGAAACTTCCTCTGCTTTTATTTTCAGCAATCTTAACATGTGTAAATATTTGTATGATCATAAAAAGATTCAACAATTAAGACATAAAATGAACAAGTTTCCCAGACATGTGACTAACAGAAATGGGATAATGTGTCCCTGAACAAAGTGTCAGGTCAAACTCAATTTGCCAGTTCTTGCGGTGAGATGTTACCCCACTCTTCCACCAAGGCACTTGCAAGATCCCGGACATTTCTGGGGGGAATGGCTCTAGCCCTCACCCTCCGATCCAACAGGTCCCAAATGTGCTCAATGGGATTGAGATCCGGGCTCTTCACTGGCCATTGCAGAACACTGACATTCCTGTCTTACAGGAAATCATGCACAGAACGAGCAGTATGGCTGGTGGCATTGTCATGCTGGAGGGTCATGTCAGGATGAGTTGCAGGAAGGGAAGGGTACTCATGAGGGAGGAGGATGTCTTCCCTGTAACGCACAGCATTGAGATTGCCTGCAGTGACAACAAGCTCAGTCCGATTATGCTGCGACACACCGTCCCAGACCATGACGGACCCTCCACCTCCAAACCGATCCCGCTCCAGAGTACAGGCCTCGATGTAACGCTCATTCCTTTGACGATAAACGCAAGTCCGACCATCACCCCTGGTGAGACAAAACCGTGACTCGTCAGTGAAGAGCACTTTCTGCCAGTCCTGTCTGGGTCCAGCGAAGGTGGGTTTGTGCCCATAGGCGACATTATTGCCGGTGATGTCTGGTAAGGACCTGCCTTACAACAGGCCCACAAGCCCTCAGTCCAGCCTCTCTCAGAGTATTGCGGACAGTCTGAGCACTGATGGAGGGATTGTGCATTCCTGGTGTAACTCAGGCTGTTGTTGTTGCCATCCTGTACCTGTCCCCGCAGGTGTGATATTCGGATGTACCGATCCGGTGCAGGTGTTGTTACTGTACACGTGCTCTGCCACTGCAAAGATGATCAGCTGTGCTTCCTGTCTCCCTGTAGTGCAATTTATTGCCCTGGCCACATCTGCAGTGCTCATGCCTTCATGCTGCATGTCTAAGGCACATTCACGCAGATGAGCAGGGACCCTGGGCATCTTTCTTTTGGTGTTTTTCAGAGTCAGTAGAAAGGTCTCTTTAGTGTCCTAAGTGTTTATAACTATGACCTTAATTGTCTACCGTCTGTAAGCTGTTAGTGTCTTAACGACCGTTCCACAGGTGCATGTTCATTCATTGTTTATGGTTCATTGAACAAGCATGGAAAACATTGTTTAAACCCTTTACAATAAAGATCTGTTAAGTTATTTGGATTTTTACAAACGTATCTTTAGAAGGGACGTTTCTTTTTTTGCGGAGTATATAACAACGGTAATAGCAATGGTTATACTATATGTAGAGGTGTAGGTGTTGTTTTGGGGGAGGCTGCTTGCATTATTGTCCTCTTGCATCGACTCTGTATGACATCTAACGCTTTAGTATTGCGCTAAAAGAAAAAACAACCTCTTTCAGGTGTTTTGAAATGCTGGCAAAAAACTTCTGATTAAATCAAAGCATTTATTTAGCAATCCAAGTAAACTGAATCGTTATCTTTGCAAAGACAAGGGGTTTTTAGTGATCAAGGGTCAAACTGATTAAACGGTCAGATGTTCTGGAAGGCCATCTTAATCGGTTTCCCCAGTTACTCAATTAACATGGTACTTTTCCTTTAACTGAGCAGAAACCTTCACAGCAGTCTCACGCCTTGCTAATAACACTCCACTAACATGTCATTAAACCCGAAACCCGACATGAAAGCATGCAGAGCAACTTTAGACCAAATGTGCTCAAAGAAATAAAGCCAGTGCATGCAACATCAAGGTCATGGAACCAGTTCCCAGGAAAAAACTGAATATAGGCAAAATATTAGTGACTCAGTCACCATTCACTTTCATTGCATCATTTTCCATCTACATTCAATGAAAGTAAATGGTGAATAAGGCTACAATTCTACCGAATATCTCCAACAGAAGAAAGAAAGTCATACAGGTTCTGAAAAACCTGGTTAAAATGTTATAATTGGATAAAAACATCTGCCGAATCCATTAATGTATTATAAACTGTTATAACGTTATATTAAACAGCCAGATAATCAATAGCTTGCTTCATTTGCATCATGCTAACTTGTTTAACAACAGCATTTAGTAACACACAGGATCCAAGTCATCTTGTCAGCTATGTGATTCAACCTTGTGAGCACGCTTTACCCCTATAACCTCTCACCTACTTCTATTCTTACTGCCCCGGGGCACAACATTCTTAGAAACTGCCCTGATTACAGTTTACTGCATGTCAAAAAAACTGTCCAGCTCATGTGGCAGCTAACAAACAAAGCAAGACAGTTAGCTCAAATACAACACAACCTTCGATAGCTTTTCATTCTGGATCAATCGGGAAATGCTTAAGCAAAAAGGTGATACTTCTCCTGCATGGAAGTCTCTCCTTTATCATGGCACAGCTCTTTTGGACACTGACAGCAAAGTCAAACCATTTCAATCACTTGGCCTGCATACTACAACAAAACAAAGTGCACAATGCACACAAAGACACACAAAGACACACTTCACCTGAGACGAGAGGGATAAAGGTAGTCCGGTTGTGGCTGGTGTACACCAACAGAATCAATGCAACAGGCAGGTGAACTGTCCAGGTGAGGGTATGAAGAACTACAGGTTGAGTTTATGTGTAACCACCGGTCAGACCCGTTCCATCCCCTTCCCATTTCTTATTGGACACTCACTCTCTTAGAACGTGCCGGTTCAGCCAATGACAGCTCAAAAGGTCAAACAGAGCAACACTTACTACATGAACTGATTACGTCACTTTGATGTTTTGTGATAAATGTTCATTAGTTTAGTGGCTGATACAATATCTACAACAACATGTTTTGTGTGTGTGTGTGTGTGTGTGTGTGTGTGTGTGTGTGTGTGTGTGTTAAAGGAATATTCCAGGTTCAATACATGTTAAGCGAAGTCAAAAGCAATAGTAGAATAACGCTGATTACCACAAAAATGACTTTCGACTCGTCCCTCTCTCGTTTATTAAAACGATATAGCCTGTAGGGAAAGAAATCACGGTTACAGTGAAGCACTTACAATGGAAGTGAATGGGGCCAGTCCATAAATGCTAAAGTGTGTATACACGGTTTTAAAAGTATGGCCACAAGATGTAAACATTACATGTGTTAAATGGATCAATCGGTCTATCTTTTCAGCTCTTGTGTTTCCATTAAGCACAAATGTACAGAAGGTTGAGACATGGGGCTGAACATGGGACTCTTTACAAAACAAAAATTGGCCTCCTTAGGGAATATCTTCCCATACTTTTGCAAGCGAGCGCCCAGTTGCGCCTGCAGCTGTACGGCAGTACCATGAGCGTTCTGACTGACCTGAGATCATTCATTAAATGTGCCCCGTATTTCTGTTGGCTCTTTAAAAGAACTAGCAATGGCCAATTTGGTGAATGAATTGTTCTTTTGAGTTGGTTCTTTTCAGCGAATTGGCCAAACGGTCTTGCAAAACGGTCTGAATCGATTCGTGATTCAGTACAATTCGTTCAGAGCGCTCTCACTGGATCATTTGGAGCGGTTTTTCACACGGTAAAACAGCATCTGGATCTTTATGAAAACAGCGTTGGATACACTGGAAATTTACCTACTGTCAAATTAAACAAACTGTCTTTTTGAGAAGTAACTTTGAGAAACTTCAGCTAGTGCTGTCATGTGAACAAGGCGCTGTTCAAAGTGAACATTGTGTTTTTAGCATCTCTCATGGGAACACAGTATTTTTAGATGCAGTATCAAGCTAAAGAAAACTTCTTCAACTGATATAAACGCGTCTCGAGACTCTTGAGTTCTGCTCCATTCGTTGTGGTGTGCTTCGCTATGTTAGCGTGAAAACGCGTAGGTCTGAACGGTTACTGGAAGAAATGCTTTAGCCAATAGTTACATGAATGCTACTCATATGATAGAAGATAAATAAGTGCTTAACACAAAGTCATCAGAATTGAACGCTTTGCTATTGGTATTATAGTACCACCTGTTGGACATTCTCAGAATCTGCAGCTGGGTAGGCATCTGTTGTCTAAGTCGAACGCAAATAACCAACGCATATAAACATCGGCCACTGCCATCGGTGATTAACATTGTATTTGCCGATAGGGTCAACAAGGCGAATATGCTGATATTGAGGTTTGGCCGATAAATCGGTGCATCCCTAAAATTAACACTTATTTCATATAACATTCATAAGAAACTACACATAAAAAAATATTAATATTAATACACATAACCAAACTCTATTGTAGTACTGACACATGGTGGAATGACCAATTCGGTCAATGCAGATCGTCTCAAAATGGCCAAATATTGTGTGATATATCTGTTATAGGTAATGATAGACTATGTCCCCATGTATTATTTCAAGATCTCCTTTACTCTCACCATGTTCAGTGCGGACCTGCCAAGACTGGCCGTTACATTCATAAAGACACACAGTGCCATTCCACTAGCGTACAAACTTTCCAGGGCAAAGGTAACATGAGCAAAGCCACAGCCACTTTAAACTCGTCCGGTCATGAGGTGGTGGTGGTGGTGGTGGTGGTGGGGGGCTGAGACCAATGACAGACCCTGGGGTCGGTCATCCGATGGGGGGTAACCAAGCAGACATCTGCCCCTCCCAGACCGGGGATGCTATTTAAAAACAGTGGCACGACACATGGAAAACAGTGGCATGCGGGTGAGCGGAACAGATCCTGATATTAAAGGCATGCCATTTATGACGATGGACGTGCAGACATGACATCTCCTTAAAAAACACGTTTATCATCTCAGATAGAGGCCGAGTTTAAATGTATTTGGCTAAGGTGTATGTAAACGTCTGACTTCAACTGTACATGCTCTTGGCAGGTTTCACCTAGATTCACCCAATCTCATTCCTTCAATCATCTGGAATGTTTGCGGAGTTTCAAAACCCCCAACCGGCCGCAGACTTGATTGCATCACATGGCCTGTAATGTTCGGTTTCAATGTGGCGGAACAAACTAATGAGGCAGGAAGCATTCTGAAGCACTCACCTGAGCAATGGCCATCAATAACTCACATAGAGCTATTTCCAATCTAACTCTAGACACTGGTGAGTTTGTTGCATCATGTCTTGAGATCTAAATATGTCACAATTTGCTGCTATGAGACAAATGGAACCTCAAACATAATAAACAAGATTCATAGCAATTCAGACCGACATATCAGTTTGACCTTGTTGTGTTATCCACATACAATGGTGCCAATCATTATATCAGTCACATGATATCCCTGATTGACACAAACACTGAGTTCTACCCTGCTTGTGAGTGTTGACCAAATCTAAGCAGTTAGGAAAGACAGTCTGTGTTAGATTGACCTTCACATAAAATGCATGGAATAAATACAAACCAATTCACTTTTTATAGTTAACAGATTACCAATGAAGGCAAATGACGGCACGTGACCTCATAAGCAAATATGCACATGCTTGTATAATGCCTATGACCTTTCACCTTTACCCTGCATCAGCTGCATTTTTTAAAACCCACCATGTCTTATCTTATTCATTAGCAAACACACTCAGCAAACTGAACAAGAACATCATGGCACTATTAAATCAAACAAAAATACTACATCTTAAGAACTGAAATTGAAAATGAGGTTCTCTTAAAGGGGAAGTGTGTATTTTTTTTTTGTTAAATGTTTATTGTGAAAATACTTCCTTCTTGTTCCAGTTTGAAGGTGAAAAGTGTGTTATTTCATAACCAAACAGAATTGTTTTCAGACAAACGGAGCTGTAAGGTAGGATAGCTTCAGTCACCATTCACTTTCATTGCAGAGTTTCTTTTTTCCCATTCAATGAATGTGAATGGTGACCGAGACGGTCAGTTCCTAACATTCCACCTAATGTCATCGTTGGGTTTGGAACAACATAATGGTGTGTAATTGGAGTGGTGGTGGTGTAGTGGGCTAAAGCACATAACTAGTAATCAGAAGGTTGCTGGTTCGATCCCCACAGCCACCACCATTGTGTCCTTGAGCAAGGCCCTTAACTCCAGGTTGCTCTGGGGGGATTTTCCCTGTAATAAGTGCACTGTAAGTCGCTTTGGATAAAAGCGTCTGCCAAATGCATAAATGTAAATGTAAATAGCAGAATTCTCATTTTTTTTGGGTGAACTATCCCTTTAAATTCTAAGGCTCCTTTCCAATGAAACCCCACTGTTTAATATTAAACCACACATGTAATCTCCCAGGTGATCTCTCACTGGGGAGTGAACACAATAAAGAGAAACATGTCTGTTGCCATAAAACAAGGTCATAAGGATATATATACAATATTGACACAATATTGACTCTAACAAACTTAAGACACATCAACTATCAATTACTATGTGAATATTTAATATTCAAGTAATTACGTATGAAACACCACATGATTAATGCATTTTCCATTTACAAACTGACAACAGGATCTTTAATTATTAGTTGACAAGTTGAATGCATGTGAGTGCATGCATTAAAATATATCAGGTGCATGAACTGATAAAAACAACTGAAGATTAGAAATTAGGCTTATAGGTTATATACTAAGAAATAAGGCTTACATAATAAAACTTAAGTGCCACTGATACAGAAAAGCTGCACCCCTGTGAGAGAAAATAGAAAGCTCCCACTCGAGGCGTTCATAACATGTCTGATGAACTTGAGCACAAACAGCAGCTGAAAAAGTCAAAATGCGTACAAGTTGGACAAACTGATCGGTATTCATTTACATTTGAAACCAGAATTGCAGCCTGCCATGTTGCTTTTGTACCCTGATGTAATGTATGTAAAAAACTTTCAGGCTATTAACAAAAGATCAAGGGGTCCGGCCCTGTCAGCCACGGTCTAGCTACGCGCATGCGCATGGCCACTCTATAAAACATACACTGAATAAGCGTTTCCCTATGCATTTTACACTAATGAATAAGACATTTGCAAAACAACAGCTAAAGACTCAAAGCACTTTATCTGCAATGCTAAGAGCATTTTACAGTGTTAATTTCACATCCTCTTATGTGCTCTATGCATTATAGACACGTTGCAGAACGTAAAAAGTGTTGCTAAAACATTTGGCGCGCGCGCCCAAAATGTAAACATCTCATTACTTTAGATAAAAATGAAAAATAACAAGGCAATAAACAGCGAATGACCTTCGGTTTGTCTGTACTGACCTGAATGAGTCCGTACACTTCTGTTACCGGCACATGAGTTTAGTACACAGTACACACTGAGCTTTTTTACAACTGTTCCGATGTGTTCCGTGGCCAATATTTCCACCAATCAGACGCGCCCTATGGTTTGAGCGACTGTTAGGAGGCCTGTGATTGGTCGATCGTTTGACTCGGCGTAACCCACATTCTCGGCCTTGTTCACCTTTGTACAGACTTTCACAAGCACGGGAGCGCGCACAGGTGTAAACGACACTATCGCCAATATCATATCTATTCTACAGTAAATCGATAAATATAGAGAAGATATGGAAAACACTGAGCAGTGCCGATGTTTTATAATGTTATATACATTTAAGGGATAGCGTTAATTATATTGCAGTGCAATATATTTCATATTTGTTTAGGCTATATTGCCTATTGTGCATTTATCGAGTTGTGTATATGAGATTAATTTATTATTATATCAGCTAACTGAATCATGTTATCGTTTGTGGTTATCTTTTGTGGTTATCGTCGCTGAGCAATGTTAGAGGCAAATAAGAGATACAATTATTAACAAACTTATTTTTTTGGTGTAATTCTGTAAAACTGATTTTTCCCTATAGCTGATATGTATAGAAATGGCTTAAAGTTGCAGATGTATGCATAATGGCTGTATCTAGTGGTCCAATATGGTACTACAGGATGAAAACAGCCCTGAACAGGGGTTGCCAGTCTTAACAAAAAAATTAAACACATTTAAAAATATATATTAAATGTATATTATAGACAGATAATCAAACTGTGAAAAATCAGAAGTCACCGGAAGAGTTACAGGACACTAATTTATCTTAAAACACAATAAACTAGTAGATCCCTGTGTGCAGCTAGGGCAAATAGTCGCCTAAAATTATAGGAATAGTTCACCCAAAAATTTAAAATTCTCTCATAATTTTCACGCCCATCACTTTCTTTCTGCTGCTGAACACAAACTAAGATTTTTAGGAGAATATCTCAGCTCTGTAGGTCCATACAATGCCAGTGAATGGTGGCGAGAACTTTGAAGCTCCAAAAAGCACATAAATGTAGCATAAAAGTACCCCATACATCTCCAGTGTTTAATCAATGTCTTCTGAAGTGATCAAAACGGTTTGGGTGAGAACAGACCAATTTTCACTATACATCTTGACATCCACAGTCTCCTTGGCTATCATGATTTCAAGCTTGATTACACTTCCTATAGCCCCATCTAGCGCTCTGCGCATGCATCAAGCACAAGGGAGTGTAATCGAGCTTGAAATCATGATCGTGCCCAGAGACTGCAATGGCAAAAGCTACCAAAACTAATCAGATCGCTTCCGAAGACATGGATTAAACCACAGGAGTCATTTGGATTACTTTTATGCTACATTTATGTGCTTTTTGGAGCTTCAAAATGTTGGACCCTGTCAGCTTGCATTGTTTGGACATACAGAGCTGAGATATTCTTCTAAAAGTTTTCTGCTGAAGAAATAAGATCACGCATTTGTGATGGCATGAGGGTGAATTTTAATTTTTGGAAATTTAAGTTCCTTAAAGGTGCGTTCAGTATTTTTGTCCTCATTAAAAAAGTTGTAAGTAATTTTGAAACATATTTATATAAAATTATGAGCATTCACATGAGATTGGGACTCCAGTCTTATCAGTAACCTTATAAAAGCTGTTTCATTCTACATGGAGAGGGTCCTCACATGGGGGGGCGGGGCCATGTTTTGATCACATGGTACTGAATACTACTACTGTAACTGCCCTGTTATTGGCCACTTTCACTTATGGATTGAATTAATCATGGCTGACTGTACACCTTTGAATAGGTTTAATTGTAGGTAAGTAGGAAATTATTTCCATAGCCTTATCTGTGTTAAAAACCAAAACAAAATCTCAAGAAAGGAGTGGCATTTTAATATGGCTCTTGTCACGATACCACTGACCTGCAACACTGAGTCTAGACAACACGCTCATGTGCATCTATTTGCATGGTAGTCACTCTGTTATGGCTGATGGTCATTGTACATATTATTCAAAATATCCCCTCAAAATCTCAGGTGTCCACTAGAGGGCAATTTCTCCATAGGAATTTGCATTAGTCATCCACCTCAGCAGCACAGCACAGTATCCGATCACAGCTTTGAAAAACAGTTTACAGTATTTTAAAATCCCTATAATCAGTTATCATGTGTTTTTAACTTTGTGTTCTGTTTATTTTTGTTACCAGAATAAGAATTATACACTTGAGCTAGACAAGGAGCGGACTGGGAAGAGTAATCGGCCCGGGATTTTACATAGAAACCGGCCTGTTTCACGGGGAAAATTCCCGAACGTCCCAATGGCCAGTCCGCGCCTTGGCTTGGCCACATATACACTACCGGTAATCCTTTTAAAGGGATAGTTCACCCAATAATGAGCATTTACTCGCACTCATGCCATCCCAGGTGTGCTTGACCTTTTTTCTTCAGCTGAATGCAAACAAAGATTTTTAGAAGAATATCTCAGCTCTGTAGTTTCATACAATGCAAGTGAATGGTGACCAGAACTACAAAAGCTCCAAAAAGGAGATAAAGCCATCATAACAGTAATCCATAAGACTCCAGTGGTTTAATTAATGTCTTCTGAAACTATCCAGTTGGTTTTGGGTGAAAACAGACCAAAATATCACTCATTTTACACTGCACGTTTTGTCATAGCATGATCATGATTTCAAACTCGATTACACTTCCTAGTGCTCACGCATGCACAGAGCACTAGATGGCGCTATAGGAATTGTAATCGAGCTTGAAATAATGATTGCCAATGAGACTGCTGTTAAGATGTACAGTGAAAAGGGACTTTTAATTTGGTCTGTTCTCATCCAAAATTAAAACTGGAAATTTTGTAGTTCTGGTCACCATTCACTTGCATTCTATGGAGCTACAGAGCTGAGATATTCTTCTAAATAATATTTGTTTGTGTTCAGCAGAAGAAAGAAAGTCATGCACATCTGGGATGGCATGAGGGTGAGTAAATGAGAACATTATTAATTTTGGGTGAAGTTTGAAAACGATGTTTTCAGTTACCTAACGTCATAATTTTCCAAAGTATGCGGTAATGGAGAGAGTATTTGAAATGCTCAGTTTTAGAGTGGATGAGAGGGGTAGCAAAATCAAACATATAATAGTGTGGAATTGTCCATGAGAGAATCCAAAAGGAAACATTCTCCATGACATAGTCTCCTAGCTGGGAGAAAATAGCACAGAGTGCACACAGATCAGAGAGCTTACAATGTTTATTAATTCATTCCTTCAACAAACTTTGCACAGGGAAGTCCCTAAAATAATATGTTATTGTCAGCAGCATTTGTGATAATCAGTTCATAAATGATTCGTTTGTTTAAATTCTGTTGGACATCATTCTAATATTCAGTCTCCTAAAAAATGACTTCATTTTGGAAAACTTCAGTTTCTCCTTCTTGATTTTTCTCTTTCGGAGGTAAAATGCCTCCCAGTTTTCTACATCCCCCACCCAAGGGCCCCAGGCCCCCCCGTTAAGTCTCGGATCTGCTCTGGGGTCTTCCGAAGGGTAGCGTACTGGAACGGCGGTCCGGTTGTAGTACACTAATCGGGCCAAGAGCTGCTTGACCACGTCTGGTCTTTGCTCGGCAAGGTCATAGCGCTCGTATGGATCATCTGCCACATTGAACAACCACACCGACTTCTTCGGCTCCACATGGCGTTCCAGGGTCCACCAGGTTTCCGGGAAGTCTCCGAGCACCTGTGGAGGGGTCCAGTCTCCATATCCGGGATTTCCAGTCAGAAGCTTCCAATCCCCAACTCGAACCGCCGCCTGAATGGCTGTATTCCAGATCCCAAATCCGTTTTTCAAAGATCCGTGACGGGCGAAGTTGTAGAGTGGGTCGATATTATGAAGGATCTCCAGCCGTGGAGATTCCTTGCCATCACTGATGGTTTCCCACATGTCAAATCCATCCAAACCATCTGTTTGGGAGATGTTCCCACCCGCTATGCGCACCAGTGTAGGGTACCAGTCGGTGATGTGGACCAGAGCTTTGCTAACTCTTTTCCTGCGCTTCAGAAGTGGACTATGGACGAATCCGATTCCACGGACACCTCCTTCCCAGTATGTTCCCTTTCTGCCCCGTAGAGGCCAGTTGTTCCCGCCAAAAAGAGGCTGTCCTCCATTATCCGTCGAGAAGATGATAACGCTGTTCTTGTAGTAGCCGTATTTACGGAGCGCATACGTCACGTTCCGTACCGCATCATCCACAGCCGAAACCATCCCGGCATACTTTCGGCGATAAACACTTCCCATCCGTCGATACGGGTAGACGTACTCCCTCGGCGACTGCAATGGAGTGTGTACGGCTTGGAAAGATAGAAAAATGAAGAGAGGCCGGGACAACGGGTCATGCGAGGCCAGAATTTTTCGGACTCTCTGCGTGTACAGGTGCGTCGAGTAACGCCCCCCCTGACCCCACGCCACACTCTCGCCCTCGTGAAGGTCGTAACCGCAAACCTTTGGTCCATCACAAGACTTATATGTGTAGTAGTCCACGCTGCCTGTCAGAGATCCAAAATACGTGTGGAATCCGCGGCGGGTGGGCAGACAATCCCGCTTGTAGAAGCCCAGATGCCATTTGCCAACCATGTGAGTGGAGTAACCCACTTCCTGTAGGCGCTGTGGCAACGTCCTGAGGTCAAAGGGCAAACAGCTGGGCTGCTGTGAGCGGATTATTGAGTGCTGGAGACCCGTATGGATCTGGTATCTAGAGCAGAGGGGGAAGTTAATTAATGGACCAGAGCAGACAGACAGGAATTGGTTTATTCATAGTCCATCTGCACTGTATTGATATAGCAATCAACATGAAAGATTGCTGTACTTTATTAATTAACTGTTGTTGTACCAGTCATGGAAAACCTGGAAATATAAGGGAATTTTAATGTCAGGAACAGCCATGCATATCTATATAAACTATGGTACAGTGTAGCATATCCAAAAAACAAACATGGTAACACCCTGTACTTTTACATATACTAATTGACTAATATGTACCCAAGACAACAACAAAAAAAAACCATAATATCACCATGGTACTTGTCCAAAAACATATGAAAAACATGTTAATACCATGGTGATTTGAGGCATTCCATTGTTCTGTATATCTCCCATTTGCATGTACCCAGGACATCTGGTGAATGTCCATTACCATAGTAACATTTTAAACAACATGGTTTTACGGTGGCACTTCTTGACATACAGTATAACCGTGTAAACAGATGATTTTTGAAATTGAGTTCGTTACCTGCCAGTGATGAACTGACTCCGGGATGGTGTGCATATGGGCTGAATGTAATAGTTCTCCAGCTTGACTCCCTTCGCAGCCAGTTTGTCCAGTGTCGGTGTGTGGATGTCGGGGTTATGATACCCGATGTCATTAAAGCCCTGATCGTCCGTCATTATGAAGATAATGTGCGGGCGCTGATGGTTCGGCTGCTCAACCTGGTTCGGACTCGTCCAGTCCCAGGACAGATAACCCAAACTGAGCAAACTCATCATGGAGAGCCCCGTTAGAGCCGGTGCTGTCATGGCAACGAGTTTTACGCGACTCTATAAGACGAAAAATTCATACATGCGCCACTGAACATAAAGATAAGCGCGTAAAGTATGCGTGAGGATGGAGCGTTATTGAGTCATGGACTGTGTCTCAAAACCTAGTGAGCTGCCTAATTAGGCGACATGATGCACGCGCCTATGACGCCCTAGTATGTGCTGCACGCGCCTATGACGACCCTATTATGACACCAATACTGTACTTACCTATAATGCCCATAAATGCAGCCTGTGCCTATGATACCCAAAAACGTTGTACATCATAGATGCCCCAAAATGCTGTACCCATACAGTATATGATGTAAAAAAAAATTGTATGGGAATATGATGCTTGAAAATTGAACATGCGCCCATGATGCTCCAATATGTTGCATGCGCCTATAATGGCGAAGTACATTGCATGTGCCTATGATGCCCAACATTGCAGCAAGCGTCTTTAATACCCCAAAATTTTGCATGTGCCTATGAAGCCCACAACTTCTGTGTACGTCTATGGTGCCCAAATTTTTTTGCATGTTTCTATGCCCAAAAATGCTGCATGCCCCTACGATGCCCCAAAATGCTGAATGCACATATGACACCTAAAAATGCTGCACATGCCTATGCTGCCCAAATATGTTGCACATGCCAACTGAGCCCAAAAATGCTGCACATGCCTATGATGCCCAAAAATGTTGCACATGCCAACTGAGCCCAAAAATGTTGCACATGCCTATGATGCCCCAAAATGTTGCATGCACATATGATACCTAAAAATGCTGCATGACCCTATGATGTCCAAATATGCTGCATGAACCTATGATGCCTTAAAATGCTGAATGTGTTTATGAAAACCAAAAATGCTGCATGCAACAATGTTGCATGCCCCTGTGATGCCCAAAAAATGCTTCATGCCCATATTATGCCCCAAAATGCTGCATAGGCATATGATATCCAAAAATGCTGCATGACCCTACGGAACCCAAAAATGCTGCATGCGCCAATGTTGCCCAAAATGTTGCATGCACCCATGATGCTCAGAAATGTTGTATACGCACATGATGCCCAAAAATGTTGTATGTGCACATGATGCCTAAAAATTTTGTATGCACATATGATGCCCAAAATTGTTGCATGCACCCATAATGCTCAAAAATGTTGCATGCACACATGATGCCCAAAAATGTTGCATGCACCCATAATGCACAAAAATGTTGCATGCGTCAATGATGCCCAAAAATGTTGAATGCGCCCATAATGCTCAAAAATGTTGCATGCACCCATAATGCTCAAAAATGTTGCATGCGCACATGATGCCTAGAAATGTTGTATACGCACATGATGCCCAAAATATTGCATGCACCCATAATGCCCAAAAATAATGCTCAATAATTCAAAAAAATTATCATAATGCTCAAAAATGTTGCATGCGCACATGATGCCCAAAAATGTTGCATGCACCCATAATGCACAAAAATGTTGCATGCTCACATGATGCTCAAAATATTGCATGCACCCATAATGCTCAAAAATGTTGCATGCGCCAATGATGCCCACAATTTTTGAATGCGGCCATAATGCTCAAAATTGTTGCATGCACAAATGATGCACAAAAATGTTGCATGCTCACATGATGCACAAAATATTGCATGCACCCATAATGCTCAAAAATGTTGCATGCGCCAATGATGGCCAAAAATTTTGAATGCGCCCATAATGCTCAAAAATGTTGCATGCACCCATAATGCTCAAAAATGTGGCATGCGCCCATAATGCTCAAAAATGTCGCATGCGCACATGATGCCTAGAAATTTTGTATGCGCACATGATGCCCAAAAATAATGCTCAATAATTCCAAAAAATTATCATAATGCTCAAAAATGTTGCATGCGCACATGATGCCTAGAAATTTTGTATGCGCACATGATGCCCAAAAATAATGCTCAATAATTCCAAAAAATTATCATAATGCACAAAAATGTCGCATGCGCACATGATGCCTAGAAATTTTGTATGCGCACATGATGCCCAAAAATAATGCTCAATAATTCCAAAAAATTATCATAATGCACAAAAATGTTGCATGCTCACATGATGCTCAAAAATGTGGCATGCGCCCATAATGCTCAAAAATGTTGCATGTGCACATGATGCCTAGAAATTTTGTATGCGCACACGATGCCCAAAAATAATGCTCAATAATTACAAAAAAATATCATAATGCTCAAAAATTTTGCATGCGCATATGATGCCCAAAAATGTTGCATGCACCCATAATGCACAAAAATGTTGCATGCTCACATGATGCCCAAAATATTGCATGCACCCATAATGCTCAAAAATGTTGCATGCGCCAATGATGCCCAAAAAGTTTGAATGCGCCCATAATGCTCAAAAATGTTGCATGCACCCATAATGCTCAAAATTTTTTGCATGCGCACATGATGCCCAAAAATGTTGCATGCACCCATAATGCACAAAAATGTTGCATGCTCACATGATGCCCAAAATATTGCATGCACCCATAATGCTCAAAAATGTTGCACGCGCCAATGATGCCCAAAAACTTTTAATGCGCCCATAATGCTCAAAATTGTTGCATGCGCACATGATGCCTAGAAATTTTGTATGCGCACATGATGCCCAAAAATAATGCTCAATAATTCCAAAAAATTATCATAATGCTCAAAAATTTGCATGCGCATATGATGCCCAAAAAAGTTGCATGCGCACATGATGCCCCAAAAAGATGCATGTGCACATGATGCCCAAAAATGTTGCATGCATCCATAATGCTCAAAAAAGTTGCATGCGCCCATGATGCCCAAAAATGTTGCATGCACCCATAATGCTCAAAAATGTTGCATGCGCACATGATGCCCAAAAATGTTGCATGCACCCATAATGCACAAAAATGTTGCATGCTCACATGATGCCCAAAATATTGCATGCACCCATAATGCACAAAAATGTTGCATGCTCACATGATGGCCAAAATATTGCATGCACCCATAATGCTCAAAAATGTTGCATGCGCCAATGATACCCAAAAATTTTGAATGCGCCCATAATGCTCAAAAATGTTGCATGCACCCATAATGCTCAAAAATGTGGCATGCGCCCATAATGCACAAAAATGTTGCATGCGCACATGATGCCCAAAAATTTTTAATGCGCCCATAATGCTCAAAAATGTGGCATGCGCCCATAATGCTCAAAAATGTTGCATGCGCACATGATGCCCAAAATATTGCATGCACCCATAATGCACAAAAATGTTGTATGCTCACATGATGGCCAAAATATTGCATGCACCCATAATGCTCAAAAATTTTGCATGCGCCAATGATGCCCAAAAATTTTGAATGCGCTCATAATGCTCAAAAATGTTGCATGCACCCATAATGCTCAAAAATGTGGCATGCGCCCATAATGCTCAAAAATGTTGCATGCACCCATAATGCTCAAAAATGTGGCATGCGCCCATAATGCTCAAAAATTTTGCATGCGCATATGATGCCCAAACATTTTTAATGCGCCCATAATGCTCAAAAATGTGGCATGTGCCCATAATGCTCAAAAATGTGGCATGTGCACATGATGCCCAAAAATGCTGTTAAGGTTGACTCCTCACTAGGTTTTGAGACACAGCAACGGTCAGGAGAGATGAATTCTCTTCTGTTCTGTTTGAGATCTCTTGCCATTGTTTAAACCAATATAAACACATGCTTTGCGCAACTGCCTTACATCTGCCTTGTTGGCGCCTAACTTTTCCTGATTTGTATTATCATCTTAGACATGTTATGACCTGGCTTTCCAAACTTCTTTATAACACATGTAGGAAATGCAACCATCTTTACAACCAGTTTTTTAACTCGTAAATTCAAGAAAGTCCTTGGATTTTAACATGCTGTTATTCAGGTGGTCATAGAATGTTTTTCTTAATCTCCAAACACAAACCAGGGGCCTCTGAGGACTCCTGCCATTTAAACTTGCCTGAGGAGCATTTGGGGGAAACGAGGGGTACAAACCGTGCTTGAACAGAGACAGTGTTTGTGTGCACAAGAGCTCTTTTACTGAAATGTTGAGTGTATGAAAATATGAATATATGAACTGGTGCTCACTGGATTCACTGTGTGGATATCTCCTAAAGCCCACACAAACCTCACCGATAAGATCTTAAGGAGAAACATATGCAAGCTGTGCAGCTCACTGACAAAAAGACCTGCTTACTTCTGTGTAGACTTGGCACTGGCGTGGACATATTGTGCAATGCATTCAACAATTTAAAAATCAGTGCTTAAAAGATGTTGAAAGATTGCCAGCATACAGCGTCCAAAGTATGATTTCATACTATTAGTGATTCAAGAACACATCTCAAGTTTTTAGGCCACTCACTAAATGTTTTAAAATGTTTCGAGAGGTTTTATGACATTAAAACAATGATGCTATTGTAGATATTAAATGTATTTCAAAGTGACTTAAAAGTACAAAGAATTTGTCTTTTAAAAGGACTGAAATGAAAGCTTAAATTGAAAGTACAGAAATAAGTGACAGACAACAGTAAACTATTTTAAAAGTCATTCTATTGGTTTAGCACATTAAAAAGGGTAATGTTCGGTTTCAAACCCACAGGTTTAAATGAGCACTTGAAAGCGATATTTAAAGTGAACTAAAACGAGATGGTTTTCACAAGAGAAACAGAAGAGCTCTTCCCAGACGACTTCAACACTGTGTAACAGAGAGCGTCAAACATGCGTTAGGTTTGCTTCAAGGTTGTCCTTCTAGAGCTGAATGTGGAGAAAAACAGTGGCGTTAAAATCACGCTAAAGGTTGATTTTAATGTGATTTAAAAGTTCCCCAAAACTCTAAATGGCAACAAACCACCATTGCAACCACTGGTGATTAAATCCAAAGTCCTCTTATATCAAAAGTATTTGCATATGGTGACAAATCTTGCCATGTAACTATTCCGCTATATCCACATGACATAACCCTCGCAGCCCACCCTATGAATACAGTATATGGGACGGCTGTGGCTCCGGTGGTAGAGCGGGTTGTCCACTAATCGCAGGGTTGGTGGTTCGATTCCCGGCCCACACGACTCCACATGCCGAAGTGTCCTTGGGCAAGACACTGAACCCCAAGTTGCTCCCAATGGCAGGCTAGTGCCTTGCATGGCAGCTCTGCCATCATTGGTGGGTGAATGGGACACAATGTAAAGCGCTTTGAATACCGCTAAGGGTAAAAAAGGCGCTATATAAGTGCAGACCATTATATATATATACACATATCAGCTACAACATTAAAACCACCTGTCTAATATCTCGCGCCACCATAACAGCGCCAACCCACATCTCAGAACAGCATTCTGACAATTGTACAGAGTGGTTATCCGAGTTACTGTAGACTTTGTCAGTTCAAGCCAGTCTGGCTGTTCTCCGTTGACCTCTCTCATCAACAAGGCGTTTACGTCCGCAGACCTGCCCCTCACGGGATGTTTTTCATTTTTGGCCCCATTCGGAGTAAACTCTAGAGACTGTTGTGTGTGAAAATCCCAGAAATACTCAAACCAGCCCATCTGACACCAACAATCATGCCATGCTCAATATCACTGAGATCACATTTGTTCCCCATTCTGATGGTGGATGTGAACATTACCTGAAGCTCCTGACCAGTATCTGCATGATTTTATGCGATGCACTGCTGCCACACGATTGGCTGATTAGATAATTAGATAATCGCGTGGATGATTGTTGGTGACAGATGGGCTGGTTTGAGTATTTCTGGGATTTTCATGCACAACAGTCTCTAGAATTTACTCCGAATGGGGCCAAAAACAAAAAACATCCCGAGAGCATCAGATCTGCAGCTGGAAATGTCTTGTTGATGAGAGAGGTCAACAGAGAATGGTCAGACTGGTTCAAACTGACAAAGTCTACGGTAATGCGGATAACCGCTCAGTACAATTGTGGTGAGAAGAATGTCAGCTCAAAAGTGTTACTTATATTTCAGACACGGACAGTCTCAGACAAACCATCACTCATCCTTTCAGTGTAAGTGTGTGTGTTTGCATAGACAGCAGACAGACACAGCCTCACTGAAGTAATGGTTATTTGTTTACATCATATAGTTATGCTGTAGTGCATCATATTTGAGAAAGATTCAAGTTTTTCCCCAGGCTCCAAATACATCAGTGAGTCAATATTACATTCACCATAAACTCAACAACAGCAAATCCACCTAAAAGGTCTTTGATGTCAGTTTTAGTTCAAACTCAATATCGTGAGGTGCTGCCAAACAGTCTTAAGTGCAGACTTTAGAGATTACATGTACACAAACACTTTTAGCAGGGCCTTTAAATAGCACAACTTTGATATTTAAAAATAAAAGCAAAATATTTAAATACCTGACCACTTCCACAATCCTCTGGTCAAAGTCACCCGGTTCAATGTTTCTGTTTTAGGAAGAATATAGAAGACAAACTAAATCAGATATATAAATATTGCACTGGAATTTAAGACTTTATACAAATATTGTTGAATTACATGTCACCAAAAATGACAGTGTCACTGAGCATTTGTTTTCCAAGTGGATGTGGGTAAGGTTTTATATGCCATTTTAATATCAGCATTTCAGATATTAAAAAGAGTTTCAATGAATCGTACAATGAAAAATCAAACCTACACAGTGACTATTACTGGTACATGTTTTATTCAATATTATTTTGTTTTATAAATTAAAATAATATTTTTAATGTATTTATGTCTAATAATATTTTTAATTATAAAAAAAGAAAGAAAAAAAAGAAAAACATATATATATATATAACATTTTTATAATTTATATATATAACATATTTATTATATGTATAACATATTTATAAATTATATTTATAAACATTTTATAATTTAGGTATATAACATATTTATTATTTATATATAACATATTTATTATATATATAACATATTTATTATTTATATATAACATATTTATAATTTATATTTATAAAAAATTT
>NC_068294.1:41893512-41913512 GCF_025860055.1 Xyrauchen texanus
CTTTTTGAGTTTATTTCAGGATGGTCATACCACTCTGACCCCCCAAGTGAGAGAAACATGCAAATAAAAGTGGGCGGCATGAATCTAGGCTTGAGGCTAAACCCTCAAGTACACACACACACACAATCTCACACCCCAATGCAAACACACCTGCTGCTGCCATTCATTTTATCACACTGGCGAGTTTAGATGTCTTGATTCGATTGGTCGGTGCCGGTATTTGTGGTTTTACACCAACAGAGAGATCTTTTGACACGTGTGAACATGCTGACTCTGCTGTTTTTGAAACCAGTCAAGGAATTTGACCCCTGTGAAATGCTCAGGTGACACACTGTATATTCTAACCAAACCACTTCTTGATTTGGAAATGGTGATAATTCTGGACAAATATGATGATGTTTATCAGACTTTTCAAAAACATGCTTTCTAAATCAGAACTTCTTGAACCTGTTTGAAATGATTGGATACATTAAATGTAAAAATGTAATTAACAACTGTGCTTTGAAAGTTAAAGGGACAATTCACCCAAAAATCATTATGTTTTTTTTAATGTATGACTTTTGTTGTTCCTTTAAGGATTATTTCACCCAAAAATGAAACTTAGGTCATTGTTCACTCACTCCTGTGTCCTTTGAGACTCATGGAAGGCAGAATCTTAGTATCAAGCACCATTCACTTTCATTAAATCTTTTTTCTAAACAATGAGAGTGAATGGTGACTGAGGCTAACATTCTAGCTAACATCTCCTTTTGTGTTCAATGGAAGACAGAAAGTCTAACGGGTTCGGGACAGTATGAGGGTGAGTAAATAATGATTTTATGATGTTCTTTCAGAGTTGGGCAAAAATACTAAATAAATACATACAAATTGAAATACAAGTCAGACACATAGCACAGCGGTTACTGCAAGTTAGCCGAGCAGCTCGCGCGCGGGCAATGCAATTTCGAATACAGCTCATTGCGTTTTATGCTCATGATGCCCCATATTTTCCTGTCCTTTGTTGACAATAAAAATTGTATTCCATTCCTTTTAGTGTGTCTATATTTGACTGATTGAGATATTAGTATTTCATTTAATTTCTTTATATTTTATATTTGTTAATATTTTTTAAACTTTGTAGTTTTTAAATATGTTATAATAACCGTACGATTTTAAAATTATATTATTAATATATAACATTTGTATTATTATTATTATAATCACTGTTATTACTAAATCCCGCTAAAATAAGTACCTTAGAAGAACTACAGCTCCAAGAACTAGAAGAAAAACGACATTTCCCATAGTGTAGCGTTGAGCGTGCGCATGCGCGTACAGTGGCAAGACGCTAGCCGAAACAAAAACATGTAACAGAAAGTTTTTCCTAATTTTCACTCGTACCTAATTTTATGACTGTCAGTAATCATGACATCAAAGGTTACAAACGCCTCTCAAAACGAGATATCAATTTAATATATCGGCATTTAAAGGTCAACGGTTACAAGAAAGCTCGCGCCCCAAGTTCATATAGGCGTATGCATGCGCTGTTGTGCGGATCAAGAGTGGCTGTTGCTTTTTGCATGCATTTTATAATCATGGCAATAGTTGTCAAAATAAAGCATTATAAATGGATGGAATCGTATGCATTTAGATCACCGGTTTAGTGTGTATCACTAGGCATAAATGATATGCATGCAACATAAAATAGGCTCTACCACTATATGCATGCATTAGATGTACATGGCAACGGTAATATAAAGCATTTTAAACTGCTGTATTAGAGCAAATGAACGTCAATTGTCCTGACTAGTACTAGAAGCACTAAATAAGTGATCTGAATGTATAGGAGTAGATCCAGTTACCAATGCAACAGTTCAAAATACTTATTTCTACCTGAGCATTACTTATAAGAGGCCACAGTGTTTTTAAGTTCACCCAGTGTTAAACATTCATCCCAATGTTCAATGCTGCGTATCTGAATGCGTTACATTTTTGTATTAAATGTGTTTTACGTGACTTTAAATGGCAGGTTGAAACTGAGGAAGTGAAGATCTCCTTAAGTGAGATCTTTAAGAAGTGGGCCAGGTAAGACCTGCGTCTAATGCATTGTGGGATGTTTTTAATCTTTTTCAAAGTAACTAATTAGAGCTTTTCCTAATTAAAGGAATAATGTCTTGGATGATGAACATGTTACTCTTCTACCTTCGGGTATGTAACTACTATTCATCAGAGGTTTCACGGGTGAAATCTGATGTTTTGGGCATGTTTTGGTAAAAATCAAACATGTGTGCTGCCACTTATTGATTCATTTCCATTGTTAGTAGTCAAAGACAGACATATATTGGCTTGGCCAATTAATCGGCTGATATCTGGCCATCATGTGGCCGATAGCTTTGTCAGTGGATGCACATTTTCATAGTTTATATTGTGAAATGACATAATTATTTTGTATGTCTCTGATTTTGCTATCAATAAATAAAATGTTGTAGCTTGCATATAAGCATTATATGGGCCACCATGCTCATTATTGGTATCAGCCATTAAAAAACTCATTTTGGTCATCTGACAACTCAACTAGTTGTAAGTAGTGACCTACTGAAACTTTCCAAAATGCACTGCAGAGTCCAGCAAAGAATAAGACAACCACTTCAGCTGTAAGAATGTCCCGCAAGACACACAACACAGCTGGAAGCACAGCTCCCTCTGATGGTAACTGTCAGTAGTCACGGTTGTAATATCATGTTTGCATGGGAAAGTTTGTGTTTACACACAAGATGCAGACATCTAGAGTGACTTGCAACAGACCATTTCCAGTGTCAGCAGCCATCCTCCTATATTACCGCTCCAGCCAATGATTTCGACTCCGATTCTGATGGCAGTTTAGATGTGGAGAAATGGAGGAAAGTAGTCACACAGTTATCAGGCGAGACACACTTTATGAATGTGAATGAATCTAAAGTTTATTGAAGCATCAGAATTAAAAATAGGTGGATGAATCTTACAAAACCCGGGTCATATTTCACCCCCAAAAAAGAAAGACATTTTGCATTAAGGAAACAAAGCCATGTAATTTAGTAAAATGACTAATGTAAAATAAATGTATATTATTTAAATATTTATTTCAGTGTTACATTTGTGTATTTATTGCAATACTTATGCAGGGCTGGACTGGTAATCTGGCATACCGGGCATTTTCCCGGTGGGCCGACGCACTTTTGGGGACGATCAAGGGCGGACTGGCCATCTGGAGAACTAAGCGGGCCGGTGGGTCGGCCGCGAATCATGCCGAATGGGCGCCGCGTTATGCAGAATGGACCACAAAAAGGACAGCGAACATTTCTCCCAATCTTCTTTGCAGGACCTCTCGAGCTCCATCCGGTTGCACAGCCATTTTCAGATCTCTCCAGAGATGTTCACTCGGGTTCAAGTCTGGGCTCTGGCTGGGCCACTCAAGGACATTCACAGAGTTGGTCCCGTAGCCACTCCTTTGTTATCTTGACTGTGTGTTTAGGGTCGTTGTCCCGTTGGAAGATGAACCTTCGCCCCAGTCTGAGGTCCAGAGTGCTCTGGAGCAGGTTTTCATCAAGGATGTCTCTGTACATTGCTGCATTCATCTTTCCCTCGATCCTGACTAGTCTCCCAGTTCCTGCCGCTGAAAAACATCCGCACAGCATGATGCTGCCACCACCACCATGCTTCACTGTAGGGATGGTGTTGGCCAGGTGATGAGCGGTGCCTGGTTTCCTCCAGACATGACGCTTGCCATTCAGGCCAAAGAGTTCAATCTTTGTTTCATCAGACCTGAGGATTTTGTTCCTCATGGTGTGAGAGTCCTTCAGGTGCCTTTTGGCAAACTCCAGGCGGGCTGTCATGTGCCTTTTACTGAGGAGTGGCTTCCGTCTGGCCACTCTACCATACAGGCCTGATGGTTGTTCTTCCGGAAGGTTCTCCTCTCTCCACAGAGGAATGCTGGAGCTCTGTCAGAGTGACCATCGGGTTCTTGGTCACCTCCCTGACTAAGGCCCTTCTCCGCCGATCGCTCAGTTTGGCCGGGCGGCCAGCTCTAGGAAGAGTCCCGGTGGTTCCAAACTTCCATTTACGGATGATGGAGGCCACTGTGCTCATTGGGATTTTAAATGCACAGCTAGTTTTGACACTAATGAACTCCTTGTAGCCTTGTAGCCTTTTCACAGTGGAAATATCCAAATAACTGCGGTACTATGGTATTTCAGTGTTGTTAATGTTAATGCCTCCAAACCAACCAATGGCTGAGGATGACAAATTTGACTGTCAGTAATATTTTTCTGCCTGTGTCTTATGCTAACATTCACTAGGGGGTAGTGTTACATCTCAAACTACTCATTCCTGAAATAAAATACTGTAGCTCAATCATAGATAGTGACTTGAACCAGAGACTTGTAGCCCTCAATCACCTTTTAGATACAGGTTTTACCTGTCAATCAACTTGAGTACAGCATTAGTTTTAGGGAGGTGATCAAAGCTAATGAAGCAGAATTTATGAGACCAGTTGTTGTCAGATTTAACTGCTGATTTGAACATGTTCTTTGATTGTAATATTGACCAAGTAGTTTGGAGCCTGTCTATAGAATATATCTAGTTGATTTTCACATGGAAGGTCATAAAACAGGTGAAAACACCAAAACCAAGAAAGAGGGGCCCCCGAGCCATATCTAGAGAACTTAATATTATACAGACTTAGGGGTGGGTTCTATTGACTTGGGCCAGTAATTAACCACCTAGCAACTGCACAGCAACACCTTGGCAACCACCCCCAAAATGATCTCTGTCTTGGCTAATGTAGTTAAACATTAACACACAAAAATGAAAACTGTCATCATTTACTCGTCCTCATGCCTCATCTGAGATGTGTATGACTATCTTTATACTGCAGAACACAAAGATTTTTAGAAGAATATTTCAGCTCTGTTTTTGTCCTTTCAATGCAAGTGAATGGTGGCCAGAACTTTGAAGCTCAAAAAAGCACATAAAGGCAGCATATAAGTAATCCATACGACTCCAGTGGTTAAATCCATGTCTTCAGAAGTGATATGATACATGTGGGTGAGTAACAGATAAATATTTCGGTCCTTTTTACTTAATGTCATTTAAAAAAACAGACCTCATAAGCACTCTTCTCTCATAAGAGTTTTGCATTCTTCATGCATATCGCCACCTACTGGGCAAGGTGGAGAATGTATTGTAAAAAAGGACTTAAATATTGATCCGTTTCTCACCCACGTCTATTGCTTTTGAAGTTTTGGATTTAACCACTGGAATTGTGTGGATTACTTTTATGCTGCATTTATGTGCTTTTTGGAGCTTCAAAGTTTTGGACCCTGTCGACGTCTAAAAATCTTTGTTTTTGTTCTGCAGACGAAAGAAAGTCATACAAATGGACATGTGGGTGAGCAAATGAAATAATGTTCATTTTTGAGTGAACTATTCCTTCATCATTAAATGATGAAGAGTTCATTAATACTCAGCCAAAATAATATTATATTGCTTCTTTTTTTTTTTTCTCACCAATTAAACCGTAGCAAGATACTGTAGGAATGTGCTTCTGTGGTGCATGTTAACAAAAACATCCCTGCTCCTTGCACCATGACTCACTTTTCTCTTTCTTCCATCATTACTCATGATTGTCCTAAACACACACTCTCTAACTCCTCCCTTCACACTGTTCCTGTGCACTTATATGTATCCTGACAGCATCCCAGCATCACAGTCAGTCAAGTGTATGCATGCTCCAGTGATGAAGGCCCTACTGTTCCTCCTCTTCCTCACCGTGATGTCTTCCTGTGTCCTGGCGAAGACTCTGGAGTTCTTCATCGCAGCAGTGGAAACTAAATGGGACTATGTGTTTACTGACAACACAGATCCTACCGCAAACCAGAGGTGAGTGACCTCAATTTGATCTTTATATACACATTATATCATTTTGAATGATTTTACGATGACCTGTTTTATTAATAGATTATTTGTAATTAACAGTTTATGTCATAAAATGTACTGACACTTTTAAGAAGGACGTTTTGTCACACAGTGTTCCTAAAACACAACCGTGAAGGCATGTTGAAGACGTTATCAGATTCATTTAGGATGTGACCATCAAACATACTGGATTCAGATAATAAGCTTTGAGGAAAGTCTTTGATCTGTTCATTTGCTGACATGGACTCAGTCCAGGCCAAAACTTTGAGGACTGTCCAAAAATCAATTATAGTTCATAGTTTTAGCAGAATAAATGTTTTCGTGATTTAATTAGAAGCCTCATTAAGTGGGTTACCTTTCGTTATCCATCTTTGATGTCTGTTGTTTATATTTAATATAATTCTAGCAGTGCATTTCTGTTTATTTAAAGTCAATCTGATTATCTGATCGAATATACTCATTTGTTGTAAGCTACATTTAAAAATGGATCCCTTTTGGGGGGGTCGCTGTATATCTTATATGGTCTAATGCAGGGGTTTCAAACTTTTTAATGCCCCAAATATGACAATCATCGTATGTTTGTGTTTAAGAGCCTGACCTTTTTTTTTTTAAGTGGGATGTTATAAAGTCAAGTTATATAATTAGCTGCTATAATTGTTATTGTACTAAAGTTGCATATATCTATACATATCATTAAATATTATCTGTAGTCATGCTCCGATGTAACCTTTGGCTATAACCATCAATATAAAAAACAAAGTTTATTTATAATTAAATATGCAAATTTAATATACTTTTTTTTTTTTTGGCCTGTCATGTGTTCAACAGATCCAGTCCATTTTCAATGGAAATTATTTATTGTCGGAACGATAAATGTTGCATCTTTTTTTACATTTTATTTTTTACTAATAATTGAGTGCAGTCAATTTTATAAATCTGAAGAGAATCATTTCGATTGCACTGAAATGGCAATAATGTTAGATTCGGACCGGTAAATATACACCGATGAGCCAAAACATTATGACCACTCACAGGTGAAGTGAATAGCGTTGATCATCTGCTAACAAGGCCACATGTCAAGGTCTGGGTAGATTAGATGGTGAGCGAACAATCAGTTCTTGTAGTCAAGTGTTGAATGCAGGAGAAATGGGTGGGAGTAAAGACCTGATCGAGTTTGACAAGGGCCAAATTGTTATGGCCAGTCCACTGGGTTGTAGGGTGCTCCCAGTCAGCAGTGGCGAGTACCTACCGACAGTGGTCCGAGGAGGGACAAACAACAAACCGGCGACAGGGTGTTGGGCGCCCAAGGCTCATCATGGCACGAGGGCAACGAAGGCTATCACGTCTGGTCCAAACTGACATAAGGTCTACTGTGGCACAAGTCACAGAAATTTTAGGGACGAAAGTGTCACAACACATAGTGCATTGCACCCTGCTCCGTATTGGGGTGCGTAGCCGCATATCAGTCTGAGTGCCCATGATGACCCCTGTCCACTGTTGAAATAACCTACAATGGCCAATCGAGTGACGGAAGGTCACCTGGTCTGATGAGTCACGTTTGTGGACGGCTGTGTACGTGTCTGCCATTTATCTGGGAAGTGATGGCACCAGGATGCACTGTGAGAAGACGGCAAGCTGGTGGAGGGAGTGTGATGCTATGCTGGGAATCCCTGTGTCCGGCCTTTCATGTTGACGACAGTTTGACACATGCCACCTACCTAAACATTGTTGCAGACCAGGTACACCCCTCCAAGGCAGCGGCATTCCCTGATGGCAGGGGAATGACCGCCGACCGCGAGCGGGGAGGGGCTCGCTGCCGACCGCCTGGAGCGGGAGAACCACTGCCAGGGGCGGGGGAGACCCCTTCTGTTCCCAGAGAACGTGGCGGGGCGTTCCGTCCGCCAGGGGTTGTCGTCCGATAGAGGGTGGAGGAGTGGCCAAGAACCAGCTTGTCAGTATAAATAATATTTTAATAATAAACTGAAACACACAAACATAAACACACACACATGACGGACATGTCCGTAAACGATCTCTCTCTCCCGCACGATCCTCTGCAGTCCACCTTTATCCCTCTCAGAGGCTTAATTAGCCTAATACGGGACCGGGTGTGTAGGATCACGAACCGGCCCCGCCCTCCACCTTGCCACATTTACTTTCTCTGAAATTTTCCAATGACCCCTGGCACCCCCTCGGAGCCCAATTTTACAACCCCTAATTTACTGATATAATGTTAAGTATGGTATAATAAAAGAACATGTACGGCTGAATGAACACCAGATGCCAACTTACAGTTCATTGTTAACAGGACATTTACATCTGGTGTCCAGAAATACATCAAGGCTGTTTATACGGAATTCACTGATGCCACCTTTACAACACCAAAGTCAAAACCTCCATGGGCCGGTCAGTAAGAGTTTAATTTCTCCTAAAAATTACACTGTTTTTATATATAAACCTCTAGCTGGACAAACAGAAATATATGAAACATCATGTTAAGTCGATTTATAGCTTTTTTCCCCCCATATGTTGCAGGTATACAGGGTCCGACCATCAGAGCAGAGGTGAATGACATAGTCGTGATCCATTTCAAAAACTTTGCTTCAAAGGCTTTCAGTATTTCCCCCATTGGCATTCCGTACTGGAAACAATCGGAAGGTAAATCTCAAGAATGGAATACGATGCTTGTAGGAGATTTTAGAGGCTGAAAAATGAATCTAAATAAGTCTAAATCACTTTAGACTCACTTTTGTTTTGTAATACTGGAGATTCAAAATGCACAAAGTACATATGATTTCCAATTTGACAGAGCATCTTGTATAGTAAGACTGGGCTTGCCCGGGTAAATGAAAGTCAAATTAAAGCAATATCCTGACATATATTGTAGTGCGGTGTAGATTAATAAAAATATAATGTATAAAGATAAACTGCAACATCCTGCTTTCGACACCAGGTGCGGGTTATGAGGACTCTAGCTCGGTTCAGGAGAGGGCGGATGATTCGGTGCTTCCTGGTGGCTACTACAAGTACGTGTGGGACATTTCCCCCAACTCTGGACCAACTACATCAGACCCGGACTGTCTCACCTACATGTACTCATCACAGGTGGACGTCGTCAGAGACTTCAACAGCGGACTCATCGGGGCCCTCCTGATCTGTAATGCAGGTGTAAATCTGTACTCTATATTTTAGGATGTCAACTAAGGCAATTTTAACGTAATATAAAAAGTTAAATATGTAATAATTTGAATAAAAGACCATATGAAATTAACAACTTTAAGTCCATTTCGGTAAGCTTTAAGGCTTCAACTAACGATTATTTTGATAATTGACTAATCTAGCGATTATTCGGCTAATCTAGCGATTATTCGACTAATCTAACGATTGTTTTGATAATTGACTAATCTAACGGTTATTCGACTAATCTAGCGATTATTTTGATATTTGACTAATCTAGAGATTATTCGACTAATCTAGTGATTATTTTGATAATT
The DNA here is from genome assembly GCF_025860055.1 of Xyrauchen texanus. Classification (NCBI taxonomy): domain Eukaryota; kingdom Metazoa; phylum Chordata; class Actinopteri; order Cypriniformes; family Catostomidae; genus Xyrauchen; species Xyrauchen texanus. Next base: position 41,902,938 of record NC_068294.1, read on the forward strand.
GACTAATCTAGCGATTATTTGACTAATCTAGCGATTATTTTGATAATTGGCTAATCTATCGATTATTTGACTAATCTAACGATTATTTTGACAATTGACTAATCTAGCGATTATTCGGCTAATCTAGCGATTGTTTTGATAATTGGCTAATCTAGCGATTATTCGGCTAATCTAGCGATTGTTTTGATAATTGGCTAATCTGCCGTTTATTCGCCTAATCTAGCGATTATTCGACTAATCTAACGATTATTTTGATAATTGACTAATCTGCCGATTATTCGACTAATCTATCGATTACTCGACTAATCTAACGATTATTTTGATAGTTGCCTAATCTAACAGTTATTCGCCTAATCTAGCGATTGATTAGGCTGATCTAACGATTATTTTGATAGTTGACTAATCTAACGATTATTCGCCTATTCGGCGATTATTGCACCGATGAATCATTAACTCTTAACCGACTATTCAGCTTGTGCCCTGACATAACAGGTTATATTAAACGTGCTTGCTAACAATAAAGAGTTGTTGTCTTGTTTTCCATTTAAAATAGTCTAAAAATCCTTAAAACAAGCAGTTTTCAATATAGCTGCTGAAGTTAATGTACATTATTTTAAATTTGTACATTCATGAGTTTTAGATATTATTTTTTGGAAACAAGCCAAAAAAATCTAACAAATATGAAACTTATTTTGTCTCTCTTATTAATAAAGCTGCGTATTGGCAATTTTCTTCATGATAAGAAATGCACAGTGATGCATATACACTCACCTAAAGGATTAGTAGGAACACCTGTTCAATTTCTCATTAATGCAAAAATCAACCAATCACATGGCAGTTGCTTCAATGCATTTAGGGGTGTGGTCCTGGTCAAGACAATCTCCTGAACTCCAAACTGAATGTCAGAATGGGAAAGAAAGGTGATTTAAGCAATTTTGAGCGTGGCATGGTTGTTGGTGCCAGACGGGCCGGTCTGAGTATTTCACAATCTGCTCAGTTACTGGGATTTTCACGCACAACCATTTCTAGGGTTTACAAAGAATGGTGTGAAAAGGGAAAAACATCCAGTATGCGGCAGTCCTGTGGGTGAAAATGCCTTGTTGATGCTAGAGGTCAGAGGAGAATGGGCCGACTGATTCAAGCTGATAGAAGAGCAACTTTGCCTGAAATAACCTCTCGTTACAACCGAGGTATGCAGCAAAGCATTTGTGAAGCCACAACACGCACAACCTTGAGGCGGATGGGCTACAACAGCAGAAGACCCCACCGGGTACCACTCATCTCCACTACAAATAGGAAAAAGAGGCTACAATTTGCAAGAGCTCACCAAAATTGGACAGTGGAAGACTGGAAAAATGTTGCCTGGTCTGATGAGTCTCGATTTCTGTTGAGACATTCAGATGGTAGAGTCAGAATTTGGCATAAACAGAATGAGAACATGGATCCATCATGCCTTGTTACCACTGTGCAGGCTGGTGGTGGTGGTGTAATGGCGTGGGGGATGTTTTCTTGGCACACTTTAGGCCCCTTAGTGCCAATTGGGCATCGTTTAAATGCCACGGCCTACCTGAGCATTGTTTCTGACCATGTCCATCCCTTTACGGCCACCATGTACCCATCCTCTGATGGCCATGTCACAAAGCTCGAATCATTTCAAATTGGTTTCTTGAACATGACAATGAGTTCACTGTACTAAAATGGCCCCCACAGTCACCAGATCTCAACCCAATAGAGCATCTTTGGGATGTGGTGGAATGGGAGCTTCGTGCCCTGGATGTGCTTCCCACAAATCTCCATCAACTGCAAGATGCTATCCTATCAATATGGGCCAACATTTCTAAAGAATGCTTTCAGAACCTTGTTGAATCAATGCCACGTAGAATTAAGGCAGTTCTGAAGGCGAAAGGGGGTCAAACACAGTATTAGTATGGTGTTCCTAAAAATCCTTTAGGTGAGTGTATTATGATTCATTAAGTCGCGATCCATCACGTTATAATCTAGCTGCAGCAAGTGCGCGCTTGAGGAACGAGCGTCCCCGCAACAGAGTGTGCATCAGCCGGGTGCAGTTTCAATCTCTCCCCCTTAGATCGGGACACTTCACTCATATAAGCGGCTCTGAATGCACAGAGAAATGCCAGTTTCGGAATTTGTAGTTATTTACATGACCTGCTTCCTTATTATTTGAACTTTAATATAGGAAGCATTAAAGATATAACGGTGAGGTGTTTCCTTTAAAGATGCACTGACACGCTTCAGCGGAGCGGCAACTGCTGTATTTCACAACGAGAGTGCTTCTGTATTTACTTATTTTGTATTTTTGCCTTATTATTCCCCCATACTTTGCAATTACCTGAAGCTGTTTGAAAAGTTTAGTGTGCGTCTGGACTGTGAGCTGTGTAAGAAAACCGAAATTCCAAACCAAAACAGCCTAGCAATTAGCTATAACAGCCTAGCAATGCCTAGCAACCAACCAAATCATCCTAGCAACAAGATAGAACAGCCTAGCAACAACTAGAATCCAACCAAAGCACTCTTGCAAGCAGCTAGAACAGCCTAGCAACAACTAGCAACTGGCCAGAACAGCTTAACAATGCCTGGCAAACAACCAAAACACCCTAGCAATTAGATATAACAGCCTAACAACATCTAGCAACCAACCAAAGCACCCTAGCAATCAGCTAGAACAGCCTAGCAACACCTAGAAACCAACCAAAGCACTCTAGCAATCAGCTAGAACAGCCTAGCAACACCTAGCAAATGGCCAGAACAGCCTATCAATGCCTAGCAAACAACCAAAACACCCTAGCAATTATCTATAACAGCCTAACAACACCTAGCAACTGAACAGAACAGCCTAGCAACACCTAGCAAACAACCAAAACACTATAGCAATTAGCTATAACAGCCTAGCAACACCTAGCAACTGGCCAGAATAGCCTAACAATGCCTAGAAACCAACCAAAGCACCCTAGCAATCAGCGAGAACAGCCTAACAAACAACCAAAACACCCTAGCAATTATCTATAACAGCCTAGCAACACCTAGCAACTCCCTAACAATTAGCTAGAATAACCTAGCAACTGGCCAGAACAGCCTAACAGTGCCTAGACAAACAACCAAAGCAGCCTAGCAAGCACCTAGAATAGCCTAGCAACACCTAGGAAACAACCAAAACACCCTAGTAATTAGAACAGCCTAGCAACACCTAACAACTGACCAGAACAGCCTTGCAATGCCTTGCAACCAACCAAAGCACCCTAGAAACCAGCTAGAACAGCCTAGCAACACATAGCAACCAGCCAATACAGCCTAGTAATTAGCTAAAACAGCCTATCAACACCTAGCAACCAACAAGAACAGCCTAGCAGGAAGCTAGAACAGGCTGCCTAGCAACCAACCAAAACACACTAACAATTAGCTAGAACAGCAAAGCAACAACTAGCAACCAGCCAGAATAGTCTGGCAATGCCTGGCAACCACTTGGCAATGCACTGTCTGACTTTCTGTGTGTCTGTAAGGCCTGTATAACATTTAAACTTCAAACTTTGCCAAGCCAACATCACATTTATTTTGACAAAATGTACTTATCTAGTTACATTTGACCTCTCTCAGATGCTCTGACTGAGGAGAGACAGCGGAAGGTTCCGGAGTTCATTCTGCTATTTGCTGTATTTGATGAAAATAAGAGCTGGTATCGGGGGGTGGGCCAATCAGACAAACCAAAGAAAACCTTCAGCACAACCCAGTACCACACCATCAACGGATACATCAACTCAACCCTACCAGGTGTGACCTGCATTTTGTATTTAACGTTTTGTGCTTCTTGTGGATTCCTTAATGTATTCAGCCATTTTTTATTATTTGCTATTATTTCAGGTTTAACCGTGTGTCAAAAGAGCTCTGTGGTGTCATGGCATCTTATTGGTCTCGGCTCCACCCCAGAGATCCACAGCATCCAGTTTGAAGGTCACACCCTAAAGATAATGGACCATTTAAGGGTCACTGTGGAGATGACCCCAATGACCTTTACTACAGCCCTGATGAAGCCATCTGCTGCTGGAAGATTTCTGATCTCTTGTAAGATCCACTCGCATCAGACAGGTGTGAATCTGCCTCAAAAACACATCAACAGTTTCATATTTATGTCGGAAAGATTGTCATCAATGCTTCATTGATACTGTGTGAAATAAAATAAACCATTGGAGCCATAGTGAAATGACTAGAGCATGCATTTCTGGCAGCCATGGTGCTCATGTGGCTGATGTTTGAGTCTAATGCTAACAAAGAGGCAAGAAGCTTCTCTGACTATACTTTGACTATGTTTGACTGCTTTTGAAACAGTGTGTATTTTTTAAGGTACTTGTGTACTTTACAGCTCTTACAGACACCTCTATAAAATGCTTTTCTTTCTATATTCCTCCAATGGTCCATTAAACTCTATCTACAGCTGGTATGAATGCATTCTTCACTATTGGAAATTGCCATGAACCTGTGGTGGCCCCAAGCCCTGAAAAACGAAATGTAAAACATTCTGACGATGATGAGGAGGATGATGAAGACAACATGTTCTCAAGCATCATCCTCATGCCAGGAGGTCCTGTATCAGTGCTCCGCTCCAGCGCCAAGGGGCGACCCAAAATCTGGATCCACTACATCAGTGCAGAGGAGATTGTCTGGGACTACTCATCTCAGATCAGTGACCGGTAAGACTGTGAGCACATCCTGAGCTTTATAAATGTGAAACTGATTGAACCTGATTGAGATTACATTTCATGTTTCAGGCCTTCACCATCATCTGCATCATCTTCTGAGTGGTTCAGGAAAGGTCCTCAGCGTTTGGGTGGGGTGTATAAGAAGGTGGCATTTGTGGAGTACACAGACAAGACCTTCACTGAGAAGAAGACCACCGGCCGGATGCTGATTGGCCCAGAGCTAAGAGGGGAGGTGGGAGATAAGTTTCAGGTAAAAACTGTAGAATTAAGTATGAGTTATACATTTTTATAAACGGTTGATTTTCTGATATTCGCTCCTTTGTTTTTCTCCATCAGATCATTTTTAAAAATAAGGCCAGTCGACCATTTAACATTTATCCAAATGGTCTCACCAGTGTTCAGCCTATGAAGAAAACAGAAAAAGGTACTGAGGCATAGAGGACAGTCAGTCAGTCAGTCATTGTCACAAAATAAACAAGTTATTCTTGTCAACTGGAAGTAATTTGACTTTGAATCAAATTAACTCTTTACACTTTCTTTTGTATGGGTTGAAGACAAGCCGGTCGATCTCCGTTCTTTGGCCGTTCCTCCAGGGGAGATCATGATGTACCTCTGGAAGCTCACAGCAGAAGATGGACCCACTGAATCTGACCCACGATGCCTTACTCGCTTATACCAGAGTACGGTGGATCCCGTTCGGGATGTGGCGACTGGACTTGTGGGACCTCTGATCATCTGCAAATATCAGTCTCTGGACAAGAGAGGCAAAGTGGTGAGAGGAGACACACTGATGGAAATCTGTTCATCTGATGGATGGATAAATGGATGGATGGATTGAGCGATGGTTGGATGTATGATTTAAGAAATGGATGGATGGAATGATAGATAAGCAAAGCATCAATGGATTAATTGAGTGATTGCTGTACTGATGGATGAATTTAGTGATGAATTGAGTGATGGATGAATGGTTGGATTGAGTGATGGATTAATGGATGGATTGAGTGATGGATGGATGGTTGGATTGAGTGATGGATTAATGGATGGATTGAGCAATTAATGGATGGATACATTTAGTGATGAACAGATGGATGGATTGAGTGATGGATGGATTGATGGATGAATTTATTAATGGATGGATAGATACATTAATGTATGGATGGATTGAGTAGTGGATTAATAGATAAATGGATGAATGGATGGATTGAGCGATTGCTGAATTAATTTAGAGATGGATGGATAGACCGATCGATGGATGGATTAATTGAGTGATGAATAGATAGATAGATAGATAGATAGATAGATAGATAGATAGATAGATAGATGGGTGAATTGAGTGATGATGGATGGATGGATGGATGGATGGATGGATGGATGGATGGATGGATTGAGTGATGAATGGGTGTATAAATAGATAGATAGATTAACTCAACATGTATGGATTGAGTGATGATGGATGGATGGATGGATTGAGTGATGGATGGATTGAGGGAGGATGGATGGATTGAGTGATGATGAATGGATGGATGGATTGAGTGATGGATGGATTGATGGATGAATAGAGTGATGGATGGATTGATGGATGAATAGAGTGATGAATGGGTGGTTGGATTGAGCGATGGTTGGATGGATGAATTTAGTGATGGATGGATGGATAGATAGACAAATAAATGGATGGATGAATGAATTGATGGATGATTTGAGTGCTAAATTGACGATTGATAAATTGCATAATGATGGATGGATTGAGCAGTGGATTAATAGATAAATGGATGAATTGAGCAATGGATAAATTATTTTAGAGTTGTATGGATGATGGATGAAGTGAGCGATGGATGGATTAATTGAGTGATGAATGGATGGATTGAGTGATGGGTGCATGGATGAATTAAACGATGGATGGTTAGATAGATGGATGGGAGGATGATGAATAGATTGAGGGATGAATTGATTGATGAATGGATGGATTATCTGAGTGATGAATGGATAATTGATGGATGGCTGAATGAATTGAGCAGTGGATGGAAGGATTGGATGGATTGATGGATCGATGGAAGGATGATTGATAGATTGGATAGATGGATGGATGGATAGGCAACTAAATGTTTGTAATGTCTCCACAGTTAACTTCAGATAAAGAGAAGAAACTGCTGTTTACAGTGTTTGATGAAAACATAAGCTGGTACTTCGAGGAGAACATTAAAAGAAACAGTGAAGATCCAGCCAAGATTGACTACAATTCAGAGTTCTACAATTCCAATGTCATGCACAGTGCGTCTCTAGATTCAAACGATTAGCGTTGTTTTGGGCCATTTGGTTTATTCTACTACGTAGCTGTTGAATAAAAAAACTAAGATCCATTTTGAAATAATGAAATGTAATCTCTCCGTTTGTCTTCTTCACTGTCTCTCTCACTACAGCTGTTAACGGCTTCATGTTCAACCAGCTACAGTTTAGGATGTGTGTTGGTGATGTCATACTCTGGCATGTCGCCAGCATAGGCATTCAAAGCAACTTCCTGTCAGTGTACTTCACAGGCAACATATTTGAGAGGGATAAAACATACGGCACTGTCCTGACTCTCTTCCCAATGACTGGAGACACGGTGACCACAGAAGTGGAGATGCTAGGTAACATCAGAGGTCAAGATATTGACCTAATTGCAATCTGAAATGGTGGGTAGAATATACAAATGACAGAGAAGAGGTCATTAAGTCTGATCTTTGTACTTGCAGGTGAATGGGAGGTCAGCCCATTTGACCCCTCCCTGAAAAAGCGAGGCATGAGTGTTCGCTACACTGTTGTTAACTGCGAAAGAGTTCACTCCTTAGTGGACAGTGACGATTACGATTATGATTTCATGGATTTAATCGAAAACAACTTCCCAATTCCACGAGGCACAAAGGAAAAGGACCGCGCTATCGCAATTCGTGTTTGCAGGAACAGGACGTTGACAGATTCTGCAATTGGACAGGTCAACATCGGCAGTACCTCAGACAATGAGAGACAAAACAGAACCCCTGTGTGTGAGATAAGATATATTCTGGTGAAGCAGGAAAACGGTCTGGACGCATTATCGCAGGGCGGTATTCCACAGGATATTTTGGATCAACTGGACAGGGAAATGGACGGAAAGTCTTTGGAACGTCAGAGAGAGTCCCACTTCATCTCTGGGGCTTACAGAAGAAAGCCAGAGTTACTTAATCTAATTGTTCCTGAGACTGACCCTACAAGTACAAAAAGTACCACGGATCACATGGAAACGACAGACAAAGCAGAAAGATACCAAGAGTCGGATGCAGATAAACACAATAAAACAAGTCCAATCTCCAACTCAACAAATGACCTATTTAGGAAAGTCTTTCTGCGAGATAAAAACATGTCTAATAACCTCAGTCAACTTTTACGGGATTCTCGTGATGGGTCAGGTGTCACAGCAGAGAAGCAGACTGATTTGAAAGTAAGGAATCGAAGGGAGATGTTTAGTGTCACCAAGGACAACAAAGCGGATGGGAAAGTTACTAAAGTTCTTAGCAGCAATGAAGTTCTAGTAGACACGGGAAGTTCTGATGGAAAGATGGAAAAGATGGAAGCACTTAGCTATAATTATAAAGATCCAAAGAAGTTCCGACCAGACTTTGAAGTTATGGATCCCCTTTCCATTTCCAATTCCTCATATAATCAGATGCATGGCAAACGATTGTCAAATGACTATGATGATTACGGTAATGAGAGAAGTGTTGTCGGTACGGATCACCTTTCTGATGACAATTTCGACATCAGATCCACAAGGTCACAGTTCCGAAGTTATTACATCGCTGCAGAGGAAATCATGTGGAATTATGGGATTACTAAACCAGCTCAGCTCATTAAACCAGGGTAACAATACACAGAACCATTCTGAAAATCTCAAAGTCATATTTCTCCCCCAAATTAAAAGAATTAAAGATAAAATTATATTTTATATGAAAATTGAGCACCGCCCACATGCCCAATTTTCAATACTATGAGAAAATATTTCAGTCTTATGCAAAAAAAAAAATATTAATTATAATGATATTTTATAATGTTTAAAACAATTACAATTATAATAATTTATTATTCTAATAATTATAAGTTATTATGAAATCAACTATAAGTTAGAATTTATTATATTATTTAAATATGTTTTAATATGTGTCATTATTTATCATTTTAATTTATAATATAAATATATCTAATTATCATTTGTAATCATATATAATTTATATTTATAAATAAATTGTTATTTATGCTGATTTTAATAAAAGACATTCATTGTGTCCAGACAGGATGATTCTTATTACCGTATTACAGTAGGTGTGCTTAATTGTGATTAAAATAATACCGTATATTATTATTATTATTATATTATTATTCAAATATGTAAATAACAAAAAATATATTTTATTATTATTATTTATCATTTTAATTTATAATATAAATACATGTAATAATAATTTATAATAATACATAATTTATTATAAATAAATTATTATTTATAAATATTATGGTTATTTATGATTCTCATTAATGTATTACAGTAGGTGTGCTTAATTGTGATTAAAATAGTACAGTATATTATTATTATATTATTTAAATATGTAAATAACTAAGGATATATTTTATTATTATTTATAATTTTAATTTATAATATAAATCTGTAATAATAATAATAATAATAATAATAATAAATAATATATAATTTATTATATATGGTTATTTATGAATATTATTGTTATTTATGATTCTCATTAATGTATTACAGTAGGTGTGCTTAATTGTGATTAAAATAGTACAGTATATTATTATTATATTATTTAAATATGTAAATAACTAAGGATATATTTTATTATTATTTATAATTTTAATTTATAATATAAATCTGTAATAATAATAATAATAATAAAGAATAATATATAATTTATTATAAATGGTTATTTATGAATATTATTGTTATTTATGATTCTCATTAATGTATTATAGTAGGTGTGCTTAATTGTGATTAAAATAATACAGTATATTATTTATATTATTATTACTTAAATATGTAAATAAATACAAATATATTTTATTATTATTTATAATTTTCATTTATAATATAAATATGTGTAATAATAATTTATAATAATATATAATTTATTATAAATGGTTATTTATTAATATTATTGTTATTTATGATTCTCATTAATGTATTACAGTAGGTGTGCTTAACTGTGATTAAAATAATATATTATTATTTGTATATATTATTTAAACATGTAAATAGCAATAGATATATTTGTATTATTATTTATAATATAAATACATGTAATAATCATTCATATTAATATATCATTTATTATAAATTAATTGCTGATTTTAATAAAAGACATTCATTTTGTCCGGATAGGATGATTCTCATTACTGTAATACATTTTTATTATTATTTATTTTGAGGGTGAAATATTATCCAGACATGTATTCATGAGATTCACACTTTTAGGTTTTTTGCTTGTAAATATTGCTTGTCAACTGAAAGCAGTGTTAAGGGCCAGCTCAAAGTTTGAAAGTGTCTAGACAAACTGCACTGAATATTCGGTGTGTCCACAGGGAGATGCGCAGAGGAATGAGGTCATTTTTCCCAGCCTATAGGAAAGTGGTTTTCAGAGCCTATCAAGACAGAGACTTCAAGTATCCCATCAAACGAGGGGAACTGGACGAGTATCTCGGCATTATGGGTCCTGTGTTGAAGGCAGAGATTAACGATGTCCTAACTGTGAGTTTCTTCACTCGAGGCAATCGTTTACATCTCTTTAATATGTTCGTTCAGTCTTAGCACAAACTAATTCTCCATTGGCTTTTCCCA
>NC_068294.1:41918512-41978512 GCF_025860055.1 Xyrauchen texanus
CTCCTTGTGTCCGTCTCAATAAAGCTCAGTTGGTCTCTTTAGAGTGCAGGGTTTTGGGGAAAGGGGGCGTGGCTAATCCAAGGGCTCAGTTTGGGGAAATTCTGGAACAGCTATAATCGCTTACAGCACCTTTAATTACTCTCTTTTTTGTGAGTGTTGAAAGATAATATTTGAAAGAATTTCTCTATTTTGGCTTGTCCCCTACTTTCTCTACAATAAATGAATAAAAAGTGTTAATTTAGGGACATTTTCTATTATTTTGGTATTTTTATACCGTTTAAAAAATATAATGACATTTTATGAACACCTGATTATTGTTTATATTGTAATTTTTATACATAACATGAATATTTACGGTTAATTATACGGTAAAATTGTACTTTTTACATCTAAAAAAACTATATTTTACCGTAAAATTATATGTATTGTCTTGTTGACTATATTATAATTTTTAACCGTATATTTTAAGGTAAATACCCATTAACCAATTAATGTTTTTATACTAGCATTTTAAAATGTTTTACTGTTAAAATGACGGACATTTTTTACAGTGTAGATTTATTAGCCGTCTTTACTAATTTGGTTAGTATTTGAGCATTTTAAAGCTGAAGTGTGTTAGTTCTGCGCCACCAAAAGGAATTGCACAAATAAACATTTTCAAACAGCTTTCTCCATTGGTTGAGTCACTGTTGTTGTGTCAGGCTGGATGGGTCACTCAAAACAAACAGAGGAATCTTTATAGCGCCACAGTTTTTCTTTTTCAGTGTTTACCTTTCTCCCCAATTTGGCATGCCCAAATCCCAATGCACTCTAAGTCCTCGTGGTGGCGTAGTGAATCGTCTCAATCCGTGTGGGGGAGGACGAATCTCAGTTGCCTCCATGTCTGACACTGTCAATCCGCGCATCTTATCACATGGCTTGTTAGTACCGCGGAGACATATCGTGTGTGGAGGCTTCATGCTATTCCACGCACAACTCGCCACGCGTCCCACCGAGAGCAATAACCACATTATAGCAACCACGAGGAGGTTGCCCCATGTGACTCTACCTTCCCTAGCAACCGGGCCAATTTGCTTAGGAGACCTGACTGGAGTCACTCAGCACAACCAGGATTCGAACTTGCAACTCGAACGGGTGATAGTCAGCGTCAAGTCTTCCAGGCCCCCCAGTGTTTACAGTTTTTGAGAAAATTATCAAATGAATGGCTCACTAATGTGCAGAGACAACTATTAGTTTGCATCCAGCTTTAATTCTGAAACAATCTAATTAAAGAATCACCCTATAATGGTTCATTACAAATAATTCCACATTTCTATAAATGCTAAAATCGCATTTCTCTTCAAGGGGACTGGAAGCCCAGTTTAGCTCGACTGGGGTTATCGGGATCTGTTAATGCCTGGATGGGCATCAGCACAAACTCTTGGCTCCAGGTAAAACAGTTCGAAGGAATTGTACTAAATGTTTCCTCAGTCATGGACCACAATGATTCAACTGCATTTCTATGGTTAAGAATTACATCATAAAACCACTATGAGTTATCTGTTGCTCATGCTGTATATCAGAATTTCATAGTAACCTTTATTAACCTTTGCTCCAATATCAATGTCTGTGTGATACTGTCTGAGAGATAGTGAGCATAGGGAAGACTTGCTGACTCTACATTATCCCTGACAATTCTTCTATCGTTTTTTATGTGTAAGGTGGATTTGTTAAAGCCCATGATCCTTCATGGGATTCAGACTCAAGGTGCGAAGACCTCGATGGGTATGAGCGAGTCCTTCACTGTATTGTACAGCATCAGTTACAGCAAAGACCAGGAGAACTGGACCACCTACAGAGGAAACAGCACCAAATCGACTTACGTCAGTATCAAGTGTTCACTAATAGGGCATAGTCTACACATTTGTTGCATTTTATGTTTCTCAACAGTTTAGTCAATTTTTGACCATTTTCCACCAGGCTGGTTTTGCTACTGTACCTTTAAGACATGTAAAAGACCTCTGTTATGATTAGCTAACATATTTGCATGTGAAATGAGTAGCATCGGCTCCACCAATTCTTTTGAATAGGTGATGATGCGTAAATGTGACCATCCATCCATCTTAAACCGCTTATCTGAAGTCGGGTCGCGGGGGCAGCCGCTCCAGCAGGGGGCCCCAAACTTCCCTATCCCAAGCCACATTAACCAGCTCTGACTGGGGGACCCCGAGGCGTTCCCAGGCCAGTGTGGAGATGTAATCTCTCCACCTAGTCCTGGGTGATCCAAAACGCATGTGGCCACATCACATTTGAGTTGTGTAATGCATCCCGGCAGCAGTGAAGCGCCACCTCTCACCTGTCAATCAACCGCTGCGCTAAAACAAGAGTTTAAACGTTGCTGGTTACGAGCGGCTTTAACATGAAATAACTGTCCGATCTGACACACCACCCCTGGAGTCACGAGTTCAAATCCAGGGTGTGCTGATGTAACCGGTCCTGGTCGCCCGCTCCGAACGGGACTCGAACCAATGTCTCCGGCGTGGGAGACGGGTGCTCTAACAAGGAGGCTAAAGGCTACAGCCTCTAGCATCAGTCGCTAGTGCACCTCTTGGGGTCAGGAGAGTGAGGTTTTACACAGCTAACTACCAGCTGGCTTCCGTTACACTCACCACCCTAAACCTCACTCCTATCCGGGTCACGGCACCATTGTAACCGGTCCTGGTTGCCCCGCTCCGAACAGGACTCGAACCAACGTCTCCGGCTTGGGAGGCGGGTGCTCTAACAACAGCCTCTAGCATCAGTCGCTAGTGCACCTCTTGAGGTCAGGAGAGTGAGGTTTATACACACTGCACAGCAATCTACCAGCTGGCTTCCGTTACACTGAGTGACTCCAGCCAGGTCTCCTAAGCATCCAAATTGGCCCGGTTGCTATTGAGTGTAGAGTCACATGGGGTAACCTCATCGTGGTCACTATAATGTGGTTTGTTCTCAGTGCGGTGCTCGGTGAGTTGTGTGTGGATGCCGCGGAGAGTAGCGCAAAGCCTCCACACACGCCAGGTCTCCGCGGCAACGCACTTAACAAGCCACGTGATAAGGTGCGCGGATTGACGGTCTCAGACGCGGAGGCAACTGAGATTCGTCCTCCGCCACCCGGATTGAGGCGAGTCTCTACACCACCACGAAGACTTGGAGTGCATTGGGAATTGGGCATTCCAGATTGGGGAGAAAATGGGAGACAAAAAAAGCGAATACACACAATAAAGAGATCATCACGTATCTTTTTCAACACAGATGACCAGTGCAAACACCAAGCTCCTTTAATACAGGTAATCCACTAAAATAATGGATAATTCTGCTTGACATGTTGCGTTTGTGCTTAGATTCAATTTCAACTGAATCTGGGAGAAACAGCAAGCTCTCTTCTTTGTCTTTTCTGACTTTTTGTGCTTTAATATCATACAGTAACATGCTGACATAATGATTGATGTATGTCGCCATGAAACAGAGACCCTCCCCTCCAAATCCGAAGACAAGTAGTCACAGGAGACACATTTAAACGACCAAGTGTTAGCGACTATTTGTCTCACCTGACCAAACGGGACCTGATATTCACCTTAAAAAAACGTGTCTAATTATGACACCATTTCACTCTCTTTTGGCGCCCCCTGCTGGACATTTCACTAGGAAACTGCAGCCAAATGTGTAATGAAGCACAAAATGAGTATACAGAAGTATACAGGAGCAGCTCTGAAAACACATAGACAGCCCCAAACTTCCTTAAACCATCACAAACCATCTTACAAAACATATGATGAAACTTACACATTTAATCTTTGCCACTGAAACAGTTCTGCTTTGAGTTGAGAAATGTATACTCTTTTTATATCCTTCATAATTTGAGTATTATTCATCCTTGACATGATGCTGAAAGGTTTTCTTGTTTATTTGACATCAGACCTTCAATGGAAACATGGACGCTTCCAAAATTAAAGAAAACGTTTTTTCTCCGCCCATTGTGGGGCGTTATATCCGGATTCATCCGCTGACCTTTCCAAAGCAGCCCACCCTGAGGATCGAACTTCTGGGGTGTGACCTAAACAGTGAGTGAATGCAGACACGCACACATTGTCACAGTATTGTCTAATGATGGAGAAGAGGAGGAAGATAGAGTAAAAGAAGATGTTTTCACACAAACAACGCATCAACTAGGAAACAAGTGAATAACGGGACTGTCATTATTATTGCTACAGTATGAAAAGACTTTGAAAAGGCTTTTTAAAGGGATAGTTCAACCAAGAAAAATAAATAAACAAATGATCTCATCATTTACTCACCCTCATGCCATCCCAGACGTGTATGACTCTCTTTCTTCTTAGAAGAATATCTCAGCTCTGTAGGTCCTTACAATGCAAGTGAATGGTGGCCAGAACTTTGAAGGTCCAAAATAACACATAAAGGCAGCATAAAAGTAATCCAGACAATTCTAGTGGTTACATCTATGTCTTCTGAAGTACTATGATAGGTGTGGGTTAGATACAGATCAATATTTAAGTCCTTTTTTACTACAAATGTCCACTTTCACATTCTGAAAGTGTAGGTGAAAGTGGAGATTTATAGTAAAAAATGATTTAAATATCTGTTTCTCACCCAAAGCAATTGAATCGCTTCAGAATACATGGAGTCATATGGACTCCATACTTTTATGCTGCCTTAATGTGCTTTTCGGAACTTCAAATTTCTGGTCACCATCCGCTTGCATTGTAAGGACCTACAGAGTTAAAAATATATTTTTAAAAATCTTTGTGTTCAGCAGAAGAAAGTCATGCACATCTGGGATGGCATGAGGGTGAGTAAATGATTTTTGGGTGAACTGTCCCTTTAAATAGTAGATGTTTCGTTTGTATTAGGATGTAAGCATTTAAATGTGGAAATAGGAAAGCTTTGGATGGTTTCGTTTTTTATTCGACTGCCTGTCTTCATACTGTACCTTCAAAGAGATGAGAATTCACCAACAACTTACACTAAAGCTTCGTATCTCTTCGTATCTTTGTTGGCACTCTCCCTTGGCGTCTCCTTCCTTGCAGTATTTGGTGGCAGATCAATAGCGGCTTCATTATGAGAGGAAAGTTGGGGTAGAAAGTTTCAAATGTCTTTCCAGAGAGAGCTGAATAAGATCTCACTAATGAGGCATTGCTGTATATTCACAGTACATCAGTAACATTTAGAGTAATTCGAGTATGCACGTTTGTGTTCGTCAGGTTGTACTTTGCCATTGGGAATGCAGCGCGGGTGGATTCCCAGCAGCAATATCAGCGCATCTTCGTTCCTGAACAAGTGGTTACTCTCGTGGAGTCCAGACCTTGCTCGGCTCCACCAGAAAGGGCGTGCAAATGCATGGAGACCCAAGGTAGGAGGTGTTATATTACCGTAGTTAACCTCTTTATCAATCTATCCTTCCAGCCATCTATCAATCAATCATTCATCCATACTTTCCTCCATTTCATACCATCATCCATATTCATAGATCCAATTACAACACGTTTTTCTACTAGACTTGAGGTTAATTTGCTGTCTTCTCTCTACTCTTTTTGTGTTATCTAGCTCGAATGTGAAAGTGTTTCATCTAGCTTGTCTGTCTGTCTGAAAGTGAGACGATCACTTCATTGTCTCAGTCTGTTTATTTCCTCCTCATGTGAGATTGCACACCGAGAGCAAGTGCTGTCAGTGCAACAGATTTATGAGTCATTTAAAGGGATTTAGAGAGCCGCTCAGATCCACGAGGAATTCTGTTCTGCATACTAAATTTACACTTGGAGACTGCGACTCTGAAATGAATAGACTGTCACTCCATTCACACAAAAGTATCATTCAAAGTCAAAGTTTTCTGGCTCAGCGGTTAAGGCTCTGGGTTACTGACCGAAAGGTTGGGGGTTCAAGCCTCAGCACTGCCAAGATACCACAGTTGGGCCCTTGACCCTATCTGCTCCAGGGGTGCTGTTTCATGGCTGACCCTGCGCTCTGACCCCAGCTTAGTTGGGATATGCGAAAACAACTGCATTTCATTGGCTCTGTACATGTACACTGCACAATGACAATAACGTTGAATCTTAGTTTGTTTGTTTTTCTGTTTTGGGCTGATTTCGGGCAATTTCATGTCCAAATGTAAAAGTATTTGAGCAGTTTTTTTGTATTTCTTATTTTTTATTTGAAGGTCACATTAAAACTGTCTTGGAAATGTTTAACCAGGCCTTCATCGTTTATATTTGGTGATTTTCAAATGCTTTTATTATGGATAGATCTTTACTGTTTTAGCCTTGTCGAGGACCTTGACATCCAATATTAAATAGATATTGATAGATATTACATATTAAAAACTGTGATGATCTAAGCAAGGAGTGAAATAAAAATAAACCATATCAATATTTATCATGTGAAAATCATTTACGAAAATAAAATTATGACTGTTGCACAGTTGTGGCGTCATTTCCAGCACACCAATCAATTTTGTCCCTAATTGTTTTTCAAAAGTTTATGTACTCGTTCACCAAGTCGGAAAAACATTTCAGCGATGAGCACGCTTGATATGAAGTATGATGAAAATATCACTTGTGAGCAGAATCCTTTTATTGGGCATCATTTCCAATCAAGCTGTACTTTTGCTAAATTACACCAAAAGTGTGAAAATATATATATATTTTTTTATTTAGGACACATAAAATGTTAGTGTGGCAGGACGGAGGGCGGGGCCGGGTCGTGATTCCGTACACCCGGCCCCTAATCAGGCTAATTAGCCCCCGAGAGGGATAAAGGCCGACCGAAGACGGCAGTGCGACAGAGAGTGAGAGATTTACGGGAAAGGAGGCGGCGAGAACCGTCTTGACAATATAAATAATATTTGAATTATAAACTTAACCAAAAAGACAAACACACAGCTGTCCGTAAATCTCTCGCTCTCTGTCGCACTTCCCTCTCGGGGGCACGGAATCACGACCCGGCCCCGCCCTCTCCCTGCCACAGTTAGCTATGAAATAGCCTTAGAAAGACAAAGGAACGTTTGCCAAAAAAAAAAACTTAAAAAAATGTCATTTCCATCAGCGTCATTTCCACCATAGAATTCTATTAAACACAATACATGGGTGGTGGTGGTGGCGTAGTGGCCTAAAGCACATAACTGTTAATCAGAAGGTTGCTGGTTTCGATCCCCACAGCCACCACCATTGTGTTCTTGAGTAAGGCACTTAACTCCAGGTTGCTCTGGGGGGATTGTCCCTGTAATAAGTGCACTGTAAGTCGCTTTGGATAAAAGGGTCTGCCAAATGCATAAACGTAAATGTAATACATCGGAAATTTCCCTGTGGTGGGAATTTTCATGACTTTCAAACTAAATAATCTTCTGGGATGCAAGAACATACACTGTTGGACATTTTGAGAGTGAAAAATGTTTTAAACTTTCTTTTGAGAAGTGCCTAAAGTTGATGTTACATCTTGTATTTCTTGCTTGAGTACAACATTATAAAACATTTAGTCTTTCTCTTGGGGTTTTGTAGATTCCCTCCTGGGTGTTGCAAGTTTTTATGGGTGTGAACAGCCCCATTGCAAAGACATAGAAATGGTCAAATTCATCATTGTAAATTCTCTCTCTCTCTCTCTGTCTCTCTCTCTCTTTCTCTCTCTCTCTGTCTGTCTCTCTCTCTCTCTCTCTCTGTCTCTCTCTCTCTCTCTCTCTCTCTCTCTCTCTCTGCAGACCAGTAACCCTCATGAGTGGTTACAGGTGGAATTTGCATCCATGAAGCGAGTGACCGGTGTGGTGACGCAGGGCGCTCATTCTGTGCTCAAACAGATAATGGTCACTGAATTTACCGTCTCCGTAAGCAACAATGGCCACACATGGACCACTGTGAAGGAAAAAGACTCAGATCAAGAGAAGGTGTGTTTTTAATGTTGTGGATTATTGTGTATGTATTAGGGCTGTCAATTTAACTCTTTATTTCAATGTGATTAATTATATATCAAAAAAATAACGTTTTCAAAAAATAAATGCAATTAATCATGTCCCCGGATCCTAATAAGGAATATTCCTATAATCGAAGCAATTCAAGCTTGAAGTACCATCTGTATCCAGCAGGGGGCAGTAAGCGGAACTCCAGCTTTAAAGGCAACGCGCAGCTGTACAGAGAACAAACCAAACTCTTGCTTGACAGTAGCGACAACACAAGGGTTGAGGGGGGTTCGCTTTCCTTTTGTGCATTTCGCTTTCTCAATAATGTAATGCATTTAATTATATGAATTACAATAGTCTTATTAAAATAATTATAAAAATAATATTTAAGGGTCGGGAAATTGTACAGTCAGCCGGTTGTTATCGCACAATAAATCCTGGCAGGGTGATCAGGACCCAGACGCGTAACGGATATTTAATTTAATTCATTATTCGGCATATCATGTAATTAATTTGATTAAAAATGTAAATCGATTGACAGCACTGATAATTATTATACTTATTCTACACTGCGTACAAACCAGATGTGACACAATAAAGCGACCAGCAATAAAAGCGTTTTAAAACCATTAACAATAAATTCCATGTAAATCAGATTTATTTGTTTTAACCAGCCATGAAGGGTGACAGGACATATTGTTGAACTCTGCAATGTAACCCTGGGTAGCCCCACCCACTGTGAACTCTCATTGGTCCAAAATCCCGCTCCTCATAACTGTATACTAAACATGAAATATCTTTGATATTGGCTTTTCTGTGATTGTGCAGGAGTCTAAAAAATTTTTTACAACTTGTACTTTTGACAAAGACGTTAACAGTTTTTGCAACTTGGAAACAGAAATCCTGCATTCATGTTAATGTGATTCTATATACTAGATATTTGAAGGAAACGGAGAACCTGACGAGGAACTGCTGAACGAGTTTGATCCTCCCCTGTTCACCCGCTTTATACGGATTCACCCTAAAGGCTGGGTCAACGACATCGCCCTGCGGGTGGAGTTTTTGGGGTGTGATACTCAACCAACAGTTTGAGAGAGAAATAGAGAGTTATTGTACGTAAACAAAGAGAGAGAGAGAGAGAGATACTGTATGTTTTTAACACTAGCATTAAGTCCTTCTACCTAAGTGTACAACATATTTAAAAACACACAGCTTTTTCCGAACCCTCGTGAGCTGCGTTGCTACTCTCAACTTCGGCAACTACCTTCTAAGGCAGCATCCTAACCAAAATGAAACTTCATAACTAACTAAATTCATTAGCCACTCCATTAATTCCAATAGAATCTGATGCTAGCATAATGCTAAGCTAACATAGCCACTCCATTAATTCCAATAGAGTCTGATGCTAGCATAATGCTAAGCTAACATAGCCACTCTGTTAATTCCAATAGAGTCTGATGCTAGAATAATGCTAAGCTAACATAGCCACTCCATTAATTCCAATAGAGTGTGATGCTAGAATAATGTTAAGCTAATATAGCCACTCCATTAATTCCAATAGAGTCTGATGCTAGCATAATGCTAAGCTAACATAGCCACTCCATTAATTCCAATAGAGTCTGATACTAGCATAATGCTAAGCTAACATAGCAACTCCATTAATTCCAATAGAGTCTGATGCTAAAATAATGCTAAGCTAACATAGCCACTCGATTAATTCCAATAGAGTCTGATGCTAGCATAATGCTAAGCTAACATAGCAACTCCATTAATTCCAATACAGTCTGATGCTAGCATAATGCTAAGCTAACATCTAACGGATACTCTAATAAGCACTAAAAACCACACAAATATTGGGTGAAATACTCAATTTTCAATTGAATTTGAACTATTATTTTTAGTCTATAATTTTAATAATCTACGTTTCCCTCAACATTTTGCCTTCTCCATGAATGACACATACAATGTTGTCTTAGCATTAGGCTAAAATTTGATATCTCTTAAAGCAGCAGTGTTTTGTTGCTTACAAGGTGCAAGACGTTTGCACCCATGATGCCTAATTATGCCGTCTTGGTAGGCGGCTCACTTGGGTTTGGAACGGTTTGGAACAAGTCGTCAAGTCATTTCTATTTTTATAGCGCTTTTCACAACACACATCGTTTCAGAGGAGCTTTACAGTAAATGATGCTGTAACAGAAAAAACACTACAAAGGCTTTTGTTATGATCTGTAAAACATGATGATATGATTATTTAAGTGTTGCTTAAAAACCTGTTATGTTGTTAGTTATTAGAGATATAACGTTTTAAGATATTAGTGTTATTCTGATCAATTTGCTGCTCATTTAATTAAACTATGCACACTGTTAGCTTTTGAGACATTAGTTTGCTGAAGCCAATATATATGTTTCTAGTGAATGTACACTTGCATATCAGTAGAGGTTTTCCACCTCATTGACGATGGCTTTTATGGAAATTAGCCGTTTGTGTACTGGTCTGCATTAACTACTGAATCGGTCATATGCTGTATTTTTGTATTTTGCACTGTGAAAGTTTTACTATTTACTATGATGAGACTATTTTATACAATATTTAAAGTGTTGAATTGAGTCAATAAAAGACTATAAAACTCAATATTTTCCCCTCAATGTTTTATTTAGGTTTTTTGACACCGATATTATTCTTTCACAGATTGAGTTTTTCTCCCTTTTGGTATGCCAGCAGTAAAGCTCTGTTTTCAAAGTCAGCAGCCAACTTTATTATTACCCCCACCCCCCCACCCCCCCACACACACAAACACAAACACACACAGTCTTTGTGGCACTGTCACTATAAAATGTGTGAAATGAATAGCAATTGGTGACGGTTTATTGTGCACGGTCATGAAAGAGAGACACGGACAGACTCAAGATGAGACACAGAACAGGCCTGCAGGAATACGATAACGTTTACATGTTCTGACCCAGATAAAAAGTGAACAAACTATCAGTTCCTGTTTGACAGGAAGTGCTGTTGTGGATGTGTTTAGTTTGGAGGGCGAGTGAAGGCCTGACTTTGAGAGAGTGATGTTGGTGATCTATTGTACCTGTTATCTCATTGAAGACAAACACTGTGGCTTGAGGAGCAAACATCGAAGTGCTTTATATACCAAGATAACACAATGTAACAAATGTTTTATTTATTTTTGGGGTTCCTCTGTAGTACAGTAAGTGTTATTTCATAATTGCTTATGCCTCAAATGTATAGAAAATAGCTATTATTCCCAACAAACTTAGCTTTTGTGACCAGGACATTCCAGATAGATTCAGTGCTGAGTAAATTTGGAGTAACTTCTAGAACCTTCTAGAACTTTCCAGTAGTATAAATACAGGGGTCTTAAGCCAACCAGTTCAGTTTAGTTCCAGCTGCCTAAGTGGATACATATCAAGACCTTGCTGGACGCCTTGAAGTATGATGAGTTCGGCTAGGAGGTCATAGGTGACTCCAAAATGGTGGCATTTTCTGATGGGTCTCCAAGATGGTTTTACCAAATTTCCCTGGAAACTTTGCCTTTGGTACAGCAGGGACACCAAGGCACACTACCACAGGTGAGACTGACCACAGCGGACCAAGGTCTCTGTGGGGAGGAACAATGTCAAGCCACTGTTGGACTCCTGAAAGGTGCTGATGCCACCACTGCACAACAAATTGGGCCTTATGAAACCATTTGTCAGAGCTCTAGATGAGGAGTCGGCCTTCAAGTACCTTCAAGACTTCTTCCCTAAACTGTCTGAGGCAAAGGACAAAGCTGGTGTCTTGGAGATCCAGGGGAAAGGAGACAGCTCACTAGTAAGGAGAAAGCAGCTTGGAACAGTTTGTCGCAGTGGTTCGGGGCTTCCCGGGCAATCACAAGGCCGAAAACTACGTATATGGAGCTGGTTGAGACTCTGGTGAAGAACTACGGCACAATGGGCTGTAGGATGTCCCTCAAAGTCCATATCCTTGATGCTCATCTTGATAAATTCAAGGAGAACATGGGAGCGTACTCGGAGGACTTTATGTGAACGAAAAGACACAAATTCGCCTGTTTTCTCATAGGTACATTTCTAAATATCACTGTCCTGGTCACAAAGGCAACGTTTGTGGTGAATAATAGCCATTTTCTATACTTTGGAGGCATAAGCAATTAGGAAATAACACTTACTATCCAGCAACATAAATTGTGTTGCATAGTGTAATTGTTCCCTGTGCTTAAATGCTGCTTGTTTAACAAAAACAGAACAGTTAGTTTTTGCGGTTGTTGTTCTTACATCATATATTTGGGTCATGAGACGATGCCAACGTCTCCAGATGAAGTATGTTCGAAATCTATTCATACTACTCGCATGCACACCTAAAAGAACGTACTGTTTTGCCAGCAGATAAGTGCATCCTTCATTAAATACAGAACATACTGTGACAGCATGTGGTTTTGGACACAGCCGTACAGATTTTTTTAGTAGGCCTACGCATTTTTGGATTGTTCATTTAAGAAATGCTCCTAAATACCCTCTATATCAGGCCTGTTTTTTCTACAGGGTACGTATGCCTGGTTTGCAATTTAGTCAGTCTTCTGTAAGCATGTCTAGTACAGCAGTGAAGCCACATTCAGTATTGCAGCACATGTTGAGCTAATTCTGACAGCGGGTCATCACTGGCGACTCACCAGCACTAATGGAAAGGAAAAGAACATGATGTTTGTGACCCACAGCAAAACTGTCCTCTCAGTGGAGGAGTGGGTAAAGATGAGCCTGTGGGTAAATTGACCCACACCATGTTTCTATTCAGCAGTACATATTTTTTGTCATGTGACCTTGTAAGCAGGAAGAATCCATACTTTCTATCTGGCATAGAAAATGACATATCATGCATGATGGTGCATATCCAGTGTATAAATACCAATAATTTGATCAGCACAATATTAGCCCTGAATCACTATGCTAGGTGCCTTTTTCCCGAAAATCATCACCATGTGGCAAAACGAACCAAACTACAGCGGTCCAGGCGTATTTCCGGGTCATTTCAATAATGTCTCTTTTTAAAGGCAAGTCAGTCCACTCGGCGGCCATTTTGGAACGTTCTTGGGCAATTTTGGCAGCTATTTTTCTTTGTAAACAAGTGGCATGAAAGTGCAGATCCTATCCCCTTAAATGGGAAAGACCGAAATCTCCAAAACGGTTGGTCATGATTGCGATAAAAGATTATGAAATGAGCAGTAAAATCTGACAACACTGTTCGGCTTCACTTGAGCGTTCTGGCTTCTCTGGGCCTCTGCACTTGAGAGGAATATTGCCCTGGCATCCAGGCCCGTCGGCCGCGATATGTACTTCAACTCGCACCGGGGTTCCGGGGTGCGAGTCCGGCAAAGCATCTATCTCACCCCGGACTCTCCCCGCTCCGTTTCTGGCCCTGTAAAGATGCCTGCAGTTAGAGGCCGGTCTCCTGAGGAGAAGTGCGCTCGGTGTTTAAAGGCAGCGGTGATGAGGCGCTTCATTTGGATCACGCGAGGCGGTGCGACGATGATCCACTGGAAATGGGTATTGTTCCGTCACAACTGGTATAATAAATTATGTTTCTTTACCGCAGATTGCGCTATAAATGTCTTGTACACAGGTGATTTCTGTATCTAAAAGATGATTGGCTCTTTTACCTGTAAGGCGGGTTGACCGTTGGCTGCTGTTGGACCTTCCAATTTCTCCCATTTATTTTAACAGAAGTGGCCCGTGTCTGCTAAATTATCTCTGTTTTGATATGCAAGAAATGTTTATGGAACAATGACGTCACCAACGAACAGTCCTTGAAATTGTGTATCATGTTTGAAATAAAGAAGACCTACAGAAGTGAGTTTTTTTTTTTTTTTTTTTAAGACTTAATTAAGTCTTATTTACTGTGGGATATACCAAGTGCTTGATCCAAACCGTTCATTCATTTACAATAAATAAATAGAACAGAGATTAGAAATTATGTAAATAAAATAATTAGTTTTTTTCACATTCCATTGGTCAATTTACCACCAGATGGCTCATCTTACCCACTGACCAGGAGCAATTTACCCCTAACCTGGGGCAAAGTTGACCCAGGTCAGTTGTTTGTGTCTTTACCGTCACAGACTCATTTTTATAATATCAAGTGATAGCAGACACCTTGCAATAAGAGTAGCTCTATTTTTTACATATGTAAAAGATTGGCTCATCTTAACCCACTCTCACCTAATCCACAACGTAATGGATTAAAATACGCTCTTACTACTATTTCCTTGAAGACCCATTCCAACATAGGTACTGTGCATAAAGTGAGTAATTTGTCTTTTATGAGTTTCAATACTCCTCTGTGAATAAGTGGTTGAATCCGGAGGCACGGTAGTCACTATGAGTAACACAAATAATAAAGCAAACCGTTAATAGATGGATGTCTTCATTTATTTATTTATTTCCATTTCATAATGTTACCTACCTGTCACCTATTTTCCATAGCAGTGGTCTCAACTGGTGAGTCGGTGTCTTGACCCAAAAATGAGTCACAGGGCCGGGACTGTGGTTGGCAATTGGGAACATGATTGAATCAATGTTTGATTGTAAGGACAGTGTTGCCACTTGATGTCCAATGTAAAATATGGGTTGTGAAGTTAAACCAGTTCCAGTTTAAGATAAAGGTACAACTAGCGCCTTCCCCTCCCTGACCTTCCCCTGTCTGTGTTATATAACGTCCTGTCATGGCCAAAGGCAACATCCCAGTAACCATTTCCACCCATCCGGAGAGATTGAAATTGTTAATTAAACCAAAGAAATTTCTCAACCTCATAAAGCTTTTCTGGAAGTACGATCGTAAACATTCCAGTGAAACCTCATTATTCTGTATGGTAAGTGCTCTCAGATGCTCCTCTATGAGGATATTTATTTTCTGAGGAGGAAGTCCTATTGTTTAGGAAAAGTTGTGATTTGACCGTAAACAAGGCTACTCTCGAATAAGAGATTTACATATTTGGCCTACGTTTACTTTTCCAAGCAACCGGACCTACAATTTTGCTTAGTAGGTAATAAAATGGGTAACAATGGAGGGACCTAAGCCATATCTAAGGCCCAGAATATTATAATATATTGGAAACTGGGTTTCCATCCAATTGATTAGCATTTTATAATGCTGTTTCGCAGTTTCCTGTGAAGGAAACAGCTATCCGGTTTTATTGCCTTCATATAAAAGGGTTGCAGAACCCTCCAGGAAAACTCACATTCTTTAGATAATCAACATCACTGAAAGAATTCAGATATCGACATAGTACAAACTCTTAAAAAGTACTGAATGTCTTACTTTCAAGCCTTTTCTGTTTACAGGAGTCTAAACACGGTATTCTAATCTGACTTTAGACTTGTGATAGAAAGGGAAGTCATTGCAATCACTCAAAAACACTTTTTAAGGCTTAACGGTATTCAAAGCGCTTTACACTGTGACTCATTCATTACATTTATGCATTTGGCAGACACTTTTATCCAAAGCGACTTACAGTGCACTTATTACAGCGACAATCCCCCCCGGAGCAACCTGGAGTTAAGTGTCTTGCTCAAGGACACAATGGTGGTGACGGTGTTTAAACACGCTTTTTCAGTTCTGCCCACAAATGTTCTATCAGATTGAGGTCAGGGCTTTGTGATGGCCACTCCTATATCTTGACTTCGTTGTCCTTAAGCCATTTTGCAACAACTTTGGAGGTATGCTTGGGGTCATTGTCCATTTGGAAGACCCATTTGCGACCGAGCTTTAACTTCCTGGCTCATGTCTTGAGATGTTGCTTCAATATATCCACATAACTTTCCTTCCTCATGATGCCATCTATTTTGTGAAGTGCACCAGTCCCTCCCGCAGCAAAGCAACCCCACAATATGATGCTGCCCCCCCACCCCCGCTTCACGGTTGAGATGGTGTTCTTCGGCTTGCTAGCCTCACCCTGACATTGGTCATTATGGCCAAATAGTTCAATATTTGTTTCATCAGACATTTCTCCAAAAAGTATGATCTTTGTCCTCATGTGCTCTTGCAAACTGTACTCTGGCTTTTTTTATGGTGGTTTTGGAGCAGTGGCTTCTTCCTTGCTGAGCAACATTTCAGGTTATGTTGATATAGGACTGCTGTGGATATAGATACTCGTCCACCTGTTTCCTCCAGCATCTTCACAAGGTCCTTTGCTGTTGTTCTGAGATTGATTTGCACTTTTCACACCAAACTATGTTCATCTCTAGGATACAGAATTTGTCTCCATCCTAAACAGCATGATGGCTGTGTGGTCCCATGGTATTAATACTTGCGTACTATTGTTTGTACAGATAAAAGTGGTACCTTCAGGCATTTGGAAATTGCTCCCAATGATGAACTAGACTTGTGGAGGTCTTGGCTGATTTCTTTAGATTTTCCAAGCTGCTTATAGGCACAGTTAACTTGGTGTATGTAAACTTCTGACCCACTGGAATTGTGATATA
Source organism: Xyrauchen texanus (assembly GCF_025860055.1). Classification (NCBI taxonomy): domain Eukaryota; kingdom Metazoa; phylum Chordata; class Actinopteri; order Cypriniformes; family Catostomidae; genus Xyrauchen; species Xyrauchen texanus. The sequence continues at coordinate 41,934,918 of NC_068294.1, forward strand.
GTCAATTAAAAGTGAAACAATTGGTCTGTAAACAATTGTTGGAAAAATGTCTCGTGTCATGCTCAAAGTAGATGTCCTAAACGACTTGCCAAAATTATAGTTTGCTAATATTAAAGCGGTGGAATTGTTAAAAAGTCAACCTAAGTGTATGTGAACATTTGACTTCAAGTGTGTTTTTATATATATATATATACAGTATATTGTTCATTGTTTAAAATAATTCATGGTAAACAAGTACATTATCCGTGGACCAGCAAAGAAAGCGTCACCAATCAGAGAACCACGCCCGGCAAAGCCCGCGAAACGAGCCCAGGAGCGACCGCCCACTCCAATGATGCAGTGTGAATAATGTAACCAAATTGGTCTCCCTTCACCCTTAAGGGGGTTGCACAATGGACGCGTCTGGTGGATGACATGAGGCGTTCAAAAATTCGAAACAACTGTTTTCAATGAAGGTACGCACACCGCCAACGCCACTCGCCATCTGTCGGCGGTGCCCAGCTACAACTCTGGAGGCTGCTCAAATTTCTGCCGTGCCACATCGACATGCCCCATGTTTGATACCTGTGCCGTGTCCTTCTCGTCCGGCCTTTAAAATACTTCTATATGACCAGAATATTTTGAATAAACGTAAAACATGTTGTTCCTATACTTCTAATCAACAACCTTAAATCAGTAGTTTTATATATTCCCATTGTTTTTTATTTTATTACATAATTTGCAAAGCTTCATGGGATTGTACCCTCCTGAAAGACGGTAAGTGCACTTACTTTTGTCCTTTTTAAGGGAATCTTTTGACCGAGAAGACAACAGAAGGTATTGCTATGACTAGTGCTTTATAATAACATTAGCTTATACCACGGATACAACATACAGCTATATATATATATATATATATATATATATACTGTATATATGTTTATCTCAAAACATTTGAAGGTTTTCATCCCTAAAATGCTTTTGTGTACAACTACTTTCTCACATCCTGCCCAGAAACAGCCCAAGCTGCCATTAAGTAGCTCGAAAGAGTCCCAGAATTAAAACAAAACAATATATTACACATATCTTCTGCTCTCATGAGGATTTCATTCATAGAATGAAGCAGAAAGCGAGCTCTAGTATTGTTTACAGAACATGCAGCGTCAAGCAGAGACCGAGATGTGGCTGGGGCGGCCCTGGGGAGGGGGCGTCCCCCCCCAGCATATTTGACATAGATTGAGTTCCCTCTGCAGGTCTGTTGGTGTCATTACAGAAATCTGTTCCACACCTGATGCCCTCACCTCAAATACAGCTTCTTAAGACACACATTTGTAAATGTTTAACCTTAAATCAACTTTAAAATGAATTTTAGCTTATTTCAAGACAAGCTGTAGCAGCCAATAATGTAATAAATGTTTTATAATTTTTTTATTTAACCCAGCCAATAATGTAAGAACTTATTAAATTATGGGTAAAAAGTGATTACGTTATTGGTTCAGAAATGGTGTTACATTATTGACTTTTATTACATTAAGAATGTAAAATGTATGACGTTATTGGCTTCTACACAAGCTTTTCGTTGATGACCTCGTGACAGCCACTGTTTCTAGGTCAGGTTGTCATAAACATGGTCTGACATAAATAGGTCAAATGGGATCATCTCGATGGCAGTGACAGAATCTGAACCAATACATCATGGCTATATGTCTGGACATCCAGATCAAATGTTTCCTACTTCTAAAATCAGGGGCATAATATTTAGTATGGTTATTATAACGTAATATAAAAAGGGGGAAGACTAAGCCTAGCGCAACATTATAAAACACACACACAGTCACACACACACACACACACATACAGTCACACACACACATACAGTCACACACACACACACACATTCAGTCACACACACACATACAGTCACAAACACACATTCAGTCACACACACACATACAGTCACAAACACACACATACACAAACATAGTCACACAAACACACACATAGTCACACACAAACACAAGCATACACACACAAACATACATACACACACATTCAGTCACACACACAAACACACATACAGTCAGACACACACAGTCACATAACACACATACAGTCACACACACACACACAATTAGTCACACACAAATACAAACACACACATACAGTCACACACACGCATTCAAAAACACACACACACACGCATACATACACACACACATACACATACAGTCACAAACACACGCATACACAAACATAGTCACACACATAGTCACACACACATACAGTCACACACACACACGCATAGTCACACACACATTACAGTCACACACACGCATAGTCACACACACACACATACACACAAACACAAGCATACACACACAGTCACAAACACACGCATACACACACATTCAGTCACACACACACACATTCAGTCACACACACACACATACAGTCACACACACAAACATAGTCACACACACACACACAATTAGTCACACACGCATACATACAAACACACACATACAGTCACACACACACATACACACACAAACACATACACACACATTCAGTCACACACATACACACACATTCAGTCACACACACACAGTCACACATACAACAACAACAACTTACATTTATATAGCGCTTTTCTCAAACTCAAAGCGCTTTACATAGTATAGGGGGAATCTCCTCAACCACCACCAGTGGTGCATACATACACACACACAGTCACACACAAACACACGCATACATATACACACATAATCACACACTCACAAAAACATGCATACAAACACACACATACAGAAACACACACAAACCTAGTCACACACACACATATATACACACACGCATACATACACACACACACACACATAATCACACACTCACAAAAACATGCATACAAACACACACATACAGAAACACACACACACACACATATATATACACACACACACAAACGCATACACACACACACACTTTATAATAAAAGGACATAAAACAGAGGGCCTTTTTGACCTACTTTGTTTACATTGAGGCTCCTACATGAAGTCTGGTTTATAAAAGAGATCATTTTCAAAATGTTCATTTTTGAGTGAACTTCTCCCAGAGACACTTCATACAAATAAACCATCAATCGTCAAATAATAAAGACCAAATATAGAGGAAACACAATTTGGAATAACAACTTGGTGTGTAAAACGTTTATTGTTGGTTGAATTATAATAAAACAAAAACATTTCTGACAGAATCAAAACATCCTTTTCACATACACAGAAAATGACACATTCCTAGCAGCTCCGCTTCAATAATCCTTTAACATAGCTAATAATTCATGATGCTTGAGGTTTAGCGAACAGCTGCTACAGTTGTGTGAAGAGAGAAATACAAAGACTCTTAATTTACTGACCTGTTATGACCCTTATAATGAGCAATAACTACTTTTGAAGCCCTATCGCCTGTATGTGAGCAAAACACAGGCCTTATAGTACGTTACTTTAAGTGAAGTTTTGCAATAGTAACAAATGAGCACCAGGTGGGACGGACAGAGTCCAAAATAAGAGCCCCAAAATTGAAACTCTGGTTTATCTCTGTGTGTGTGTGTGTGTGTGTGTGTGTGTGTGCATATATTAGCAATGTACTTAAACGTAAGTGTTTATGTTGTTTAACTGTAAACGATATCATTGGAGTTTAGCATGGTAACGTATTTCGTGTGCAGGCACATGGGACGGCAGAAAAAGCTATCAAGCAACTATCGATTTGAAACCCGAGCCAAGCTAAAGAGACCATGTCTGGAAATCAGTTCAACATTTACAGAGAATAGATTCATTACCTAGAAAAGAAAAAAACCAGATAAATAAAGTGTCATTTCATCTGGCCTTGAAATAAAACTGCATTAAAAGGAAAACAGAGAAACATCAATCCAACATGAGTGCATGACAAAAAAAGACCCCACATGCAATTTTGCCCGTCACTGGAAATAATAAGCAGTAATGGAAGACATGAACATTGTGCATTGTGACAATTAAGCACCCTGCCACCCATTCTCATTACAGCAATGCAAACAAATCTCATTCTCATTACAAAGTACAAGTAATGCAAACATTTGACAGGCTACGGTATTATTTCACAAGTTCATTTGTTGCGTTCTCATTACCGAAATACAGTAAAAAAATGACTTGTGATCAAAATGAATAATGGGAATGCCAAAAAAGCTCACATATGCAATGAATGGATGCATTCAGCAATATGAAATTGAGGGAAAAGTGCTTATTGTCATGATAATAATGTCACAATGCAAATAAAATCTAAACGCTCCTAAAAGGTTTAATTTCCTTGATGCAAAATATCATTTGGGGGTCACATGTGACTAACTAAATGGGTTCTCATCCACTCATGCACTGTCAAACATGCCTGCAAATAATGAAACATTTCTGCACTCCCTGAGTTTCTGCACGACTGTCCATCAAACACACCTGTTATCTGTCTGTCTCTCATTCAGTCTTTTCGTGCATATACAAACTCACACACATCGTCAAACATGGCACGAGAAAACACGCAACATCTAAACTCAGGTTAATATTTGGATGACATGACAGTACTATACACGGAGGGATCCAGTTCTAAGTCTTGTTATCATGAGCATTAATACTCACATGCTGTTTATGTAGAGAGAGAGAGAGAGAGAGAAAGGATACTAGAATCATGGATTTGAGGCTCAAATCGCTGCAGGTGAATCACAGGCAAATAAACACACGCATTAAGTGCACCAGGGTCCAACGAATGTCCGCACGTAACCGTGAAGTAGACTTCTGAGGTATGCATGAGTCATAGTTTTCCAATAAAGTAAATCAATCAATCTACATTGAAATGATTAAGTCACCATTTTTACACAGAACTATTATCTAACGTGGGGTCTTGTAGACTGTTTGAGTGAATCTCATAAAAAAACATCAAGAACACGTCCAGCATAAAATTGAAAGAAATTACAAATTATATTTTGCTTAAAGCAAATTAAGCCTTTTTTTTAATACATCATGATAGTATCTGTTCTGCCTTTAAATTATGCTGATTGAATAAAAAAAAACATTTGATTTACTTTAATACTGTATTGTTAGTAGCTAATGAAAATCTAATGAAAATGACCATTTAAAACCAATGAGGAATTATTCAAATGCGCAGTTTGGTAATGAGAATTTTGGGGAGAAATGTGCTTAAAGGGAAAGTACACCCAAGAATGAAAATTCTCTCATCATTTACTCACCCTCATGCCATCTCAGATGTGTCAAATATTTCAGCTCTGTAGGTCCATACAATGCAAGCAAATTGTGGCCAGAACTTTGAAGCTACAAAAATAACATAAATGCAGCATACAAGTAATCCATACGACCCAAGTGGTTCGATATATGGCTTCTAAAGCAATGTAATCACATTGGGTGAGAAAAAGATTGATATTTCTATCGTTTTTCCCTATAAATCTCCACTTTCACTTTTAGAATGTGAAAGTGAACGTGGAGATTTATAGTTAAAAAGGACATAAAAATGTATCTGTTTTCACCCATACCTATCAGATCACTTCTAAAGATATGGATTTAACCACTGGAGTCTTATGGGTTACTTTTATGCTGCCTTTATGTGCTTTTTGGAGCCTCAATGTTCTGTCTACCATTCACGTGCATTGTCCCTGCAGAGCTGAGATATTCTAAAAATCTTAATTTGTGTTCAGCAGAAGAAAGAAAGTCATACACATCTGGCATGGCATGAGGGATGACTAAATTTAAATATATATATGGGTGAACTGTCCCTTTAATTGTCATGAAAATGTCACAATAATTTGTTAAAGCAAAATTTAGAGGTGATTTGATATAGAGGTGAAATGTGACCTTGGCATGTTTTCGTGAGATCCACACCGTTCATTTAGTTTAAAAGCTCTTTAACCTGGTTAAACCTGAAGGACGGAGTTCATTGAGGCAGTTTGGTTAACATCGTGACCACTACTGTTGTATGTTTGTTTTAAAGCCGTTGACCTAAGGGCATCTAATGAGGCAGAAAATGTACCTGAACCAAGGTTGATTATCTCTAACGGACAGATTTAAATTACAACACGGACAGAAGCAGGTGATTAAAGGGCTTCTGGGTTCAATTAGTTGACAAAAAGTGTGACGGATGTGCTGAAGACTCAGAAACCAAGTGATCTGCCTTGCTGTCTGCTGCCTACATAGACAGCGACGTTCTAAGGGGCCGTTCACACAAAATACGTTTTAGCATCTGTCTGTATTTTCTAAATGGTTCTTCTATGTACACATGAGCACGACGGACATTTTTGACCATTGCACTGGTCTCACTGTTTTATTTGTTCAATGTCTCGCGCAGGAACATCACGTTTTTTAAGACGTCGTGTCAGGTTAAAAAGCGCGCCAACTTTTAAAAGCGTGAATCATTGAATCGCGTGAAGTGCGCAAAACACTTGATTCGACAGTTGATACCAGTTTGAGTTTTATATTAACATGCTGGATAAATATTGGGTCAAATATATATTTTTTTATTGTTGCTGCCAACCTTTAAGAACAGTCTGATGCCTTAAAATGCTGCCTAGATAGATAGGTTTTGAGGTTGTGTTTTGGAAAAAATGCTAATGACTGCTCTCAGCAAACACAGAGACATGGTTGTTCACAACTAATAAGAAAACACAAAATCATTCGAAATAAAACAGCATAAAATGCCACTTTTTCCACATCATAATGTGAAATTATAATCGATTAATACTCATAAACATGGCCTGTTTAGTGTAATACTACAATGTTGTTTTGCTTGGAGCAATCTGTTGTTTTCATTCTTAAACAGAATCACAAATATGACATTTTTATAGTGTCGCCATACAGTTCAATTCACACTTTGATTGTCTCTTTATAAAAGTCCATTCCACTCAGATAAAAAATGCCGGATACTTTTCCAAACATCACAATGAAACGAAGAAAAATTTTAAAAATTATAATAATTTTCCAAAACAAACAAAATATTAATTCTGAAACAAATACAACAAATGTTAGTCAAAGGTGGGGCAAAAACACATTTACATAAAATCAGAAAACATTCAAATGTAGTGATTCCGTTCTTATGAGGATTCCCGCAGGTGAACAGGAATATTCCTAGCACAATGCATCCTTTAGTTGTCATCTGGCTCAGTGGTCATGGCACAGTTTGTGTACTCCTTACTGCATAGCTGTATATTAATTAACTCATTTTAGCAGATGTCATTAAGGATATAGGATTAGCTTTAAAAATAATAATAATAAAAAAATGATTCCTCGTTTATTTTTCTACATAATTCATAGGCGATACACAGTTGCGGTATGTTACGATAAGAAAATCACGGCTGAGGTTATCAAAGTTCATAGCAGAAAGTGCACAAGGATAGACGAATTAGTCTCAGAAAAGTTTCCGTAAAGGTGACGTGTGTCATTTCTGCGCAACTAGCAAAGGGAATTACAAAATAATAACTTTTACGAACAGGTTTCCCGAACACTCCACCCTCTTCCATTGATCGGACATACAGATAGTCCCGCCCCTTGGTTGAGTCAATGTTCCTGTGTTGGGCTGGTCAGGATGCTCAAACAAACAGAGCAATGTTTTGAAAGCGCAACAGAGCCACAGTGTTTACACATTTTGGGGAAATCAACCTACAAACGTCTTACTTATAGATGTCTCTGCATAGTAAGTTGGGATAGGAGAAATTATTTTGCACATTTCAACTTTAAAATAAAATGTAAAAAGTTTTATACTAAACCAAACAAATGGGGAAAAAGGTCTATTAAGCTCAATTAAACAAATCTCTATTTTTCCTCTTTAAAACAGCACTTTCCTCTCCACTCTTGTGACAAAGTAATGAAGTATTCGTGTCATTTTAAAAGGTGCTAAAGTATTCACTTTCCTGGTTTTACTGAGGGGGGGGGGTTGTATTACGGCACTATCTGGGGTCTGCGTTCATCCGTCTTTTCCCGCCCAGCTCCCAGCGAGAAGATGGAGATTTCAACGCAAACCTGCCTGCGAAAGTTCTTCAATCACTCAGGAGCTGGCGGATATGACAGGGTTTGAAGTCTTTGATAGATGAAGGATGTCGTTCCAGAACAGAAGACGAGCGGGGGGGTGGGGTGGGGGGGGCTCGTATTTGATTCGAGCCAAGCAAATAGGAAATGCATCATACACCATCTCTCTCACACACACCACGAGCAATGCTGGTGACATTAATCCCTGCAGATGGTAGAAAGAGAGAGAAAGATAAATAACAGTCGTCACACACAGTTGATTTGCAATGTTCTTCATATGAGCCATCAGATATTACACTTGAGGAACCTCTCATCTGTAGCAGCTGACAGAAACAACCCTCAAAATCAGTGACTGTGTCTATTGCTGTGCTTTATAAAACTGATCCAGTTTTATACTGAGCTGTAAAATGTTGTTAATGTTGTTGTAAGGCCCACGAGGCCTTTTGAGTATTAATTTAAGAATAAAATGGCATTGATTCCATTAACTGAAAATGTTTTTTAAAATAATGATTAAAAATCATTTAAAATACTAACAACGCTGTGGCAGGGCGGAGGGCGGGGCCGGGTCGTTATCCACACCCGGTCCCGTATTAAGCGAATTATGCCTCCGGGACGGTTAAAGGTCGACTGCAGGGGATCGTGGCCACCAGAACGTGGAGGGGTGTTCCATCCGCCAGGGGTCGGAAGACTCGCTGCTGTCCACCCGGGGAGGAGCGGCTGTCGTCTTCCTGAATGTGGAGGAGTGGTTGAGGACCAGGCTGGCGTGAGCAATTTTTTTTCTCTCTTTCTCTCATTGCCGCTCCGCCTCGCTCTTTTGCTCTCCCCTTTCCCCCTCCCAGGTCCTCCCACAAGGGCAATGCCCCCACAGAAACGGGGGGGTATATGTCATGAAGCAAAGGAGGGAGGAGATTGATGAGGAGGAGGGCGGGGCCAGGCCCCAATCAGCCAAGGAGAGGTATAAAGGCAACCGGATGTGGCAGTTCAAGAGAGAGAGAGCCACACTCAGCTGCCTTGTGTGCATTTGTGTTTTGTGTATTTATGTTTTAATGACCGTTTAACCGTTCAGCCGGTTCCCGCCTCCTCCTTTCCCATTTTAACACCCCCGTTAAAACGATCTTCTGGCCAGAAGCCAGACTTCTCTCTGGTGACGTATGCAGGACTTCTCCAATCGTTTATTCCGCGTAAACCCCGCCCCTTTATTATAAATACCACAAACTTTTGCAGAGTTGAACGAAACGTCAGATGCATGTTGGTGAAGATGGCAAGGTGTATTTTCATAAAAACTATCGTTCTTCGACCCAAACTTCCTTAGTTACGTGTCAGCTGGCTAAAATGTACATTTCGAATGGGGAGGAATAACGGCGAATTCACTAGGAAATACATCACAATATGGAAGTAAAGTCGGTCGCAACTTCCTTTTCATGCCGACATTAAGCATAAACCTCACTAAATTTGGATAAGATCTTTTAAAGGAATATACCACCTTTCAATACAAGTTAAGCTCAATCGACAGCATTTGAAGCATAATATTGTCCTGTCTTCAGCCCTCGTGGCTAGACGATTGGTTCCTGGGTTCGGGGCGCGCTCACAGCCACGCCCCCCTACAACATCTGTGTGTGTACCTTTGTTTGGCGGTGGGCTTCATATGTGTGTCTCCATGTCGGTGTATCCTGGCAGCATGTCTCCGTTAGAGCAGTTCTTCAACATCTTGTCCCTGCTCGGGTCGTTCGCCTCTTTGCGCTGTCTTTGCATGCGCTGATGCAGCAGAGGTACAAAAAACATCACGATACCACCCACCACCGGCGGGACACCAGCCAGATAAAACGCCACGTTGTAGTTGCCAAAATAGTCATGAAGAAGGCCTGAGAAGGGAGAGAAAAACACTTTGATTAATGCCTTGACCTTATGACTTTGTGTCTTTGGAGAGACACAATAAGAGATGTAACGCAGAATGTTCACTATGTTTTTTTCTATACAATGATAGTAAAAGCTTGCTTTCGAGCTCCAAAAATGTCAATAATAAAAAAAAAAACACTTTTAACTTTGAAAAAAGTCCTATTAAATTAGGGTTAGGTTTGAGTGAGAAACAGACCGAAATTAAGTCGATAAAATCTGTACATTCTCGTAACTATAAATCCATTATAAGACATGGCACAACCAATGGCGTTTGGCATCATTGATGTCAACCTTGGTGCAACACATCCTAACATACCATATATGTACGAATGAAATTTCTGAGCTGAATATTTTTAGTAATTCATGTTGGTCAGTTCCTCACACAAAGCTAGTAAATTAAGACAGAATTGTATTTTGGGTGAACTATTGCTTTCACAGTGGAGCTAATCCCAAAAAAAGTTATATAAGAATATTTCTCCAAGAATAATATCAACATGGCTTACAGTTTGGAACGTCTCTCAAGCAAAACATCTAAATGATCTATTTGAAGACAGATTTTGGTAAGATGCACCCCAGGCTCCTAGAAGGAAGATGTAAGACCAATGGAAACTTAAACAAACATTTAGTAGTTGGATGGTTGTTCCAAGTATGTGAAAAAAAACCCATGTCGCAGCCAATCCAAACCTAATTGTAATGTCCCTACTGTGAATGCATGCTTTAAAAATATACGTTATACAGGTGAAACTCGAAAAATTAGAATATCGTGCAAAAGTTCATTAATTTCAGTAATTCAACTTAAAAGGTGAAACTAATATATTATATAGACTCATTACAAGCAAAGTAAGATATTTCAAGCCTTTATTTGATATAATTTTGATGATTATGGCTTACAGCTTATGAAAACCCCAAATTCAGAATCTCAGAAAATTAGAATATTACATGAAATCAATAAAAAAAGGATTTTAAATACAGAAATATCGGCCCTCTGAAAAGTATAATCATGCATATGTACTCAGTACTTGGTTTGGGCCCCTTTTGCATTAATTACTGCCTCAATGCGGCGTGGCATGGATGCTATCAGCCTGTGGCACTGCTGAGGTGTTATGGAAGACCAAGATGCTTCAATAGCGGCCTTCAGCTCTTCTGCATTGTTTGGTCTCATGTCTCTCATCTTTCTCTTGGCAATGCCCCATAGATTCTCTATGGGGTTCAGGTCAGGCGAGTTTGCTGGCCAATCAAGCACAGTAATACCATGGTCATTGAACCAGGTTTTGGTACTTTTGGCAGTGTGGGCAGGTGCCAAGTCCTGCTGGAAAATGAAGTCAGCATCTCCATAAAGCTTGTCTGCTGAAGGAAGCATGAAGTGCCCTAAAATGTCCCGGTAGACGGCTGCGTTGACTCTGGACTTAATAAAGCACAGTGGACCAACACCAGCCGATGAAATGGCTCCCCAAACCAACACAGACTGTGGAAACTTCACACTGGACTTCAAGCATCTTGGATTGTGTGCCTCTCCATTCTTCCTCCAGACTCTGGGACCTTGGTTTCCAAATGAGATGCAAAATTTGCTCTCATCAGAAAAGAGGCCTTTGGACCACTGAGCAACAGACCAGTTCTTTTTTTCTTTAGCCCAGGTAAGACGTTTGACATTTGAAGCCCATGTCCAGGACCCGTCTGTGTGTGGTGGCTCTTGATGCAGTAACTCCAGCCTCAGTCCACTCCTTGTGAAGCTCCCCACACATTTGAATGGCCTTTTCCTGACAATCCTCTCCAGGCTACGGTCATCCCTGCTGCTTGTGCACCTTTTTCTTCCACACTTTTCCCTTCCACTTAACTTTCTATTAATGTGCTTTGATACAGCACTTTGAGAACATCCAACTTCTTTTGCAATTACCTTTTGAGGCTTTCCCTCCTTGTGGAGGGTGTCAATGATGGTTTTCTGCACAACTGTCAGGTCAGCAGTCTTCCCCATGATTGTGAATTCAACTGAACCAGACTGAGAGACCATTTAAAGGCTCAGGAACCCTTTGCAGGTGTTTTGGATTAATTAGCTGATTAGAGTGTGACACTTTGAGCCTACAATACTGAACCTTTTCACAATATTCTAATTTTCTGAGATTCTGAATTTGGGGTTTTCATAAGCTGTAAGCCATAATCATAAAAATTATATCAAATAAAGGCTAGAAATATCTTACTTTGCTTGTAATGAGTCTATATAATATATTAGTTTCACCTTTTAAGTTGAATTACTGAAATTAATGAACTTTTGCACGATATTCAAATTTTTCGAGTTTCACCTGTATATGGTGCAAAAATATCGGATGAGGACTCGCCATACCCGAAACCAGACCCCCGAGTCCCGAAAGCTAACACCAGTATTCTAAAAATGGACCTTGGGGCTCCGAGAAAGGTCCATTTATCAGCGTTTGGGCCAGATGTTCTGGTATGTCTAGTTCTTCAAAACGAAGTTGGCCAATGAGTTTGGGGAACTAGCAGAACATATGGAGCCTGTCGTTGAACGAGAGCATTTGTGTCAACAATTCATACTAAATGTGCTCACTGGGAAACTGGGGGACTTTGGAATTTACCCTCTCAAATAAATCTTGATCCTGTTCGCTGGGGTATTATCTGGAAAAACACTTACACTGTGTGTGTTTGTGTGTTTGTGTGTGTGTGTGTGTGTGTGTGTGTGTGTGTGTGTGTGTGTGTGTCTTATCTGAGGAAAGGGGCTAAAATAAGCATGCTGGCTGATTAAATCCCATTTTTTAGCATGTTTATATTTTAATGTGTCTATATGTGAGACGGAAATTCATTTACAGCACACATACATCAAACCATTCAGATAAATCTTACAGTTGGATCTACTTTGCAGGCTAACTTTTAAAAATGTAATTTGAAAAAGGTTCCAGCAAGCAAGCAAATGTGAATTATAGGGCTAAGCACAACAGTGCCACCATATAAATTACATAAAGCATCATTTAAAGAAAATAAGTACAGTAAAACTATGATTTTATTGACAATTAATTCAAAGGTTATATGATTATACACAAATCGCAGCCTCTTTTAATATTTTGCATCCTCGCTCTCAAGGCTGTTGATGTATTAAAAGAAGAGTGTTTGGTGTGAGACATGATTCAAATTTGGTCATGATCTAATGAGAGCTGTAAGGCGAGATCGGAAGTGTTGTGCATTTATGACAATTCAATATGGGGGTAAATCTAGTGAGGTGGAAATTGAAACTGATGATCCAAATAATTAAAGATACAAGTGTTTCTATGCTATTTGGTTCAGACATAAGCTAAAATGTATGTGAAAATTTAAACTTTTGATGGTCAAAGAGGGTTTGAGAGACTGACTCCAAAATTGGCACAATTAATGTTTGTGCCAACCCTAATCACTGTGCCAATTATCACAACTTTTTACCAAATGGTTCTAGTTACCACTGACTCCCATTTGATGGATCTTTTGTGCTTGGCTCCAAAAAAAGGTGTACCCTGTTTGCATGCAAAGCATTTGCAGAAAACATAATGTTTCTAGGCTATTTGGTTCAGACATAAGCTAAAACATATGTGAAAATTTAAACTTTTGATGGTGAAAGAGGATTTGAGAGACCGACTCCAAAATTGGCACAATTAATGTTCGTACCAACCCTAATCAGTGTGCCAATTATCACAACATTTTACCAAATGTTTCTAGATCCCACAGACTCCCATTCGCTGGATCTTTGGTGCTTGGCTTCTAAAAATTGTGTACAGTGTTTGCATGCAAAACATTTGAAGAAAACATCATTTGAAGCCATTGCTAGCAAATATCGCTACTTACCTGCGATTGGTGGTCCAGCTGTCATCGGTATGGCCATGAGGCCAAGGAGGTAGCCAATAGCTTGAGACGCCTGCATGGGCCCTACCAACTCAAAGGCGATGGGCGCCATGATAGTGATGAAACAGCCATCACAAAGACCCATAAACACAAAAACCACCACAAGACCTTCAAACACAGCACACTGAGGTATCAGCATGGACATCAGGCCAAGAAGAATGAACGAGGCCACCTACAAACACAAAGATCTCATTAGGACGTGGATATATGTAGCGTTCCATCCAAAGTCAGATGTGGGATATTCCTACTTGATATCTCAGACTTCCAACCATAATGGCATTCTATTGTGCAGTGCTCGGAATATGTCATATAAAGAAAGAAATTTGCAACACTACTGTTGTTTTTTGTGGTATTCAAATGTCAACAAAAAAGTATCCTAGCAATCAAACTGCAGAGGATAAACAATGCACTGATAGTATTTGTCCTACATGTTTACCCAGGTGTATAAAAGAGAGTATCATTTCCTGTGTTGTTTATACACCTGTCTCTGCAACGTATGCTGAACGTGTTTTGTCTCATTTAATGTAGAAAATTTGACTCTTTTCTAATATCTTTGTTTAAGGAAGTTTAGATCCCTATAATATTTGAATGGCATAATTTATGGCGCCACTATTTATGGTGTCATAATTGTGGAAATATGATTCTTTTGTATTAAAACAGACATAAACAGATTTCATGCTGGATTTCTGTACCTGCATGTAGATTTTCTTCACTCCTGGTATGATGTCTCCGAGCTTCCCAAACAGCAGTCGACCGATCCCAGATGACGCTCCAATACACACAAGAAGCACCCATTCCCTCTCAGTGTTTCCAAACTTCTCCTTCACAAAACTTATCTGCCACAGGAACAGGAATTCCATCAGGTGATTCATATACACATGCAAAACATATATCTTATACATTTTGGTCCTGGTTTATCATGTTGGCCTTACAAAAAAGACAAAGAAATAAACCTCAGGTTAACCTAAATAGATCTGCATAAACAAAAACATTGGCTTTCCGTTTACATGGATGTGACCTCAGAGATATGAAGTGTGATTGCTGTGGGTTAAAACACATCGCTGGACTCATTGCTCAGCTTTGTACAACCATTTCCGTCCCCGTCATCTCCATAAAAGCTCTTTTTCTTCTCCCTTATCAATGGCGGCATTACTACCACTCAGTGGTGGGAACACAGGAAAAGCAGCTATAAGTTAAATCTTTGCGCATAAGCAACGCCCTTCTTTCAAAGAAGGCGAGAAGGACATGTGGTTAAAAATAAAATGAACATTAAAACATTTCGTGACCCCAAAGATCACAGATGTAAGGATTGGAGCTCTTTTGAAAATGGTTTGAATAAGGCCTCAGGGGCACATCAAAAGCCTTGAGATTTCACATTGAGGGTTAATGCGAAGGCAGGGCTTTCCTATTCCAACATGTTCAGGAACTTACCTGCAAGCTTCAAACACACATACACACACATACGTACAACAAAAGCCGGAACAATGTGTTTACTTCTGGTTCGAAGCCTGTAAAAACATGACTGTAGGTGAAAGAGTGAGATTGAGGCGAGGGTAAAAGATCTCTCATCGGGTGTAAATCAATGCCCCCCAAAATACATACATGCAAACTGAGACACATCCGCAACACACACACAGTCACTTACTCACACCTAACCAAATAAACACCTGCTTCAAACACATACCAGCATTCCGACATACATCAACAACACACACACCCAACAAATGCACACACGCACACACACACACACACACGCATGAAGATTCTCCCTAGACATAATGATTTTTATACTGTACAAACTTTATATTCCTCAACCACCACCTGGATTTGGCCAGGACACCCCTACTCTTTACAAGAGTAAATAGCTCTGTTTTGATGATTTTGGAGAAGCTTGGCATGCTTGTTGGCTGCTCTATTTTGATGATATTAAAGGAGTTTTGGGCGCTTGTCAGCTGATCTGTTTTATGCTTTTAGAGGGGTTTGGCGCACTTATCGGCTGCTTTATTTTGATAGATTATGATGGGCTTTGAGCACTTGTTGGATGGTCTGTTTTGATCGTATTTGATGGACTTTAAGTACTTGTCAGCTGGTTTGTTTTGACACCTTTTGAGGGGCTTTGAGCACTTGTTGGATAGACTGTTTTAATTGTTTTCAAGGGGCTTTGGGCACTTGTTGGATGGTCTGTTTAGATGGTTTTAGAGGGGTTATGGCGTGTTTATCAGCTGCTCTATTTTGAAAATTTACGATGGGCTTTGAGCACTTGTTGGATAGTCTGTTTTGATAGTTTAGAGGGGTTTGACACACTTACCAGCTGCTCTATTTTGATCTGGTCTGTTTGATGGCTTTAGAAGAGTTTGCGGCACTTGTTGGATAGTCTGTTTTGATAGTTTAGAGGGGTTTGACACACTTACCAGCTGCTCTATTTTGATCTGGTCTGTTTGATGGCTTTAGAAGAGTTTGAGGCACTTGTTGGATAGTCTGTTTTGATGGTTTTAAGGGGTTTGGGTATAGGTCAGCTGGTCTGTTTTGATACTTTTCGAGGGACTTTAATCACTTAGTGGATGGTCTATTTTGATAGATTTCAAGGGGTTTTGGACACTTGTTGGATGGTCTGTTTAGATGTTTTTTAGGGGTTATGACATGCTTATCAGCTGGTCACTTTTAATGGTAAAAGAGGTAATTTGACCAAATGTCAGCTAGTCTGTTTTGTTCGTTTTAGAGGGGCTTTGAACACTTGTTGGATGGTCTGTTTTGTTCGTTTTAGAGGGGCTTTGAACACTTGTTGGATGGTCTGTTTTGTTCGTTTTAGAGGGGCTTTGAGTACTTGTTGGATGGTCTGTTTTGATGGTTTTAGAGGGCCTTTGAACACTTGTTGGATGGTCTGTTATGATAGTTTTAGAGGGGTTTGGGGCACTTGGCATTTGGTCTGTTTTGATGGTTTTAGAAGTGTTTTGGGCACTTTTCAGGTAGTCTGTTTTGCTTGTTTTAGAGGGGTTTGGGGAAAATGTTGGTGGGTCTATTTTAATAGTTTAAGAGGGGTTTGGAGCACTTGTTGGATGGTCTGTTTTTAATAATTTGGAGGATAATTGGGGCACTTGCCAGCTGGTCTGTTTATGATTGTATTAAAGGGGTTTGGGGCATTTGTCAGCTTGCCTGATTTGATTATTTTATAGGGCCTTTGAGCACTTGTTGGATAGTCATTTTTGATGATTTTATAGGGGTTTGGGGCATATGTCGACTGGTCTGTTTTGATCATTTTAGATGGGTTTGGGGCATTTGTCAATTGTTCTGTTTTGATTGTTTTATAGGGCCTTTGAGCAGTTGTTGGATGGTCTGTTTTGATGGTTTTAAAGGGCCTTTGAGCACTTGTTGGATGGTCTGTTTTGATGGTTTTAAAGGGCCTTTGAGCACTTGTTGGATGGTCTGTTTTGATGGTTTTAGAGGGCCTTTGAACACTTGTTGGATGGTCTGTTTTGATGGTTTTAGAGGGCCTTTGAGCACTTGTTGGATGGTCTGTTTTGATGGTTTTAGAGGGCCTTTGAGCACTTGTTGGATGGTCTGTTTTGATGGTTTTAGAGGGCCTTTGAGCACTTGTTGGATGGTCTGTTTTGATGGTTTTAGTGGGCCTTTGAGCACTTGTTGGATGGTCTGTTTTGATGGTTTTAAAGGGCCTTTGAGCACTTGTTGGATGGTCTGTTTTGATGGTTTTAGAGGGCCTTTGAACACTTGTTGGATGGTCTGTTTTGATGGTTTTAGAGGGCCTTTGAGCACTTGTTGGATGGTCTGTTTTGATGGTTTTAGAGGGCCTTTGAGCACTTGTTGGATGGTCTGTTTTGATGGTTTTAGAGGGCCTTTGAGCACTTGTTGGATGGTCTGTTTTGATGGTTTTAGAGGGCCTTTGAGCACTTGTTGGATGGTCTGTTTTGATGGTTTTAGAGGGCCTTTGAGCACTTGTTGGATGGTCTGTTTTGATGGTTTTAGAGGGCCTTTGAGCACTTGTTGGATGGTCTGTTTTGATGGTTTTAGTGGGCCTTTGAGCCCTTGTTGGATGGTCTGTTTTGATGGTTTTATAGGGGTTTGGAGCACTTGCCATCTTGTCAGCCTGGGCGACCAAGCTGACCAGCTAAACCAGGCTAGAAGACCATACTTACAAAAATGTTACTGTGGTAAAACATGAAGAGTACAGAACAACACCGGTGTGGTAATTGTGCTGTCGGAGACAATTCACAATTCACAAACATGAAACCTAACCTAAGCTAGTTTGTTGCTTGGTCAGGTTTGTTTGGGCACTTTTCATCTGGCCAGGCTGGGAGACCATCTTAAACCAGATAACCAGATTAGGCTGGTTTAAGCAGTGTTACAGTGACAGTAGTTCCAAATAACTGTTATTTTGAGTAGTAATAGACCAATATATCGGCCAGGCCAATTTATCGGTCGACACTTGGCCATTTTGTGATTATTGGCAAAAGAGATGTTACCTCCCCCTTGTTAATTACAACATCTACCGACAGCTTTTTCTTATTTTTTTGTGAGTTTTGAGTAAATTTGTGTAAAATAAATATTTGAATTCAGCAATTTAGCGTAAAGCTAATTTGCGGTCATTACATTGTATTATTTATATATCTGCATTTATACTGGTTATTGGCCACCATGCTCTCTAGATTTCAGTATCTGCATCAGCCATTGAAAATCCATAACGACCAACTACTATTATTAAAATTCATAATTTTAATGAACGTTTTTGTGCTAAAGAAAGACACACATAATGGAACTGTCTGTGACAAGAAGCTACTCTCACGACCAACAGCGAAACAATCTCTAATGTTTCTTACCTAATTCTTACTGTTCTCTACTCAATGAACACATTTAAGTAGGGTATCCATGTAAAAGTATGTTCATCTCTATGACAACAGACCATAAGTGAGAACGAAAGGTGAAACGAGGACCGAAATCGCTTGAGTCTGACCTGAGATGACATGAGCTGAGTAAATAATTCATCATCAACATGTGTGTGCTCATCGCACAGAGTTTCCATCATGTAGAGAGTGGTAAATATTTCAGCTCACAGAACCTTAAACATTATTTATTTCTCATTTAGTGTTCTGACATTTAAATGCACGCCTGCATGCCTACGCATATTTTGCATAACGTGTTTGACTCACTGTAAATCAGAGTATTACTTCATAAAAATGGTAGTCAGTTTGTCAAAGACAGCCCTTTAACAAAGCAAATGTCAAAACCCTGGTAAACATTCAGTTCAAATTCAAATGGATTTTAGAGTTTCTGCGTTAACTAAGCAGCATTAACTCTCATTATATAACAAAAAACATGAATTACCTGAAAAATTTGTTTTTTCCAACCTTTTATGAGTCCTTATTGGTCTTAAAATGGATTTTGGAGAGTTTCTGCATTATTTGAGCTGGATTAACTCAAGTTAAGGCAAGTAGTTTCCAAGAGTTTCAGAAGAAGAAGAAAACTATTGTGCACTAGTGTAAGTTTCAGTACAATTAAAGGGATAGTTCACCCAAAAATGAAAGTTCTGTCATTGTTTTTAACATGAAAGGAGATATAAGGCAGTATGATAGTCTCAGTCACCATTCATCACTGCATCTATTTTCCATTCAGTGAAAGTAAGGTTGTCATTCTGTCTAAAATCTCTTTTTCGTGTCCCAAAGAAGAAAGTCATTCAGGTTTGGAACAATATGAGTATACGTGTATGATGACAGAACTTTCATCTATCAATTTCCCTTTAATAAATGCTGAATTTTAATTAATGCGGAATCCAGTTTGATATCACTGGTTTACAAATGTCCTGTCAAGTTGTTAGATAAGTTTGTCTTTATTTAATTTTGCTTTATTGGGTTTAATATGTTGCCATTATGACATCATCCAACACTTCAGACATTCCACTTGTAGCATTCTTGGAAATCTGGAACATTCCACTTTAGAATCTTTAGAATTTACAGTATGGGTCTGGCGGCAAAATATCAATCAAGGGTCCCTTAGTAATGTCTCAACTCTGCTTTGAATGCAGCAGGGCTTTGTGCCAAATGTGCAAAGAGCGAGATATTCATGCTCAGATATTTGCCATAAATAATCATAATTCTTTGCTCGGAGTGAGAACAGCTTTTCCCACCTGCTGGGGTACAATATTAATTATTCACAGTTCATTATATTTCTAAAGGAGCATGAAATATGCACAACAGATTTATGTCACCCCGACATTGTGCGTGAATCAATGTGGTCATTTTATCTCAATTTCCTACACAGTCGGTGCTAGTTGTATGAACGTAATTCAATTGTAATTCAATTCATCTTGAGTGACACAATTCCTTTTAAATAGCGTTTAAAACATTAACATGAACTTTTCTGGGTGGTTTAAAGGGACAGTACATCTTAAAATAAATATTCTGCCATAATTTACTCACCCTCGTGTTGTTCCAAACCTGTATGCGGCAACTTTTTCTGTTGAACACAAAGATGAATTTTTTTTTTTTTTTTAAGAATCTTCTTGGAGTTCTTGCAATATTATTAGTTTATAGTGGACACGTGTGTCAAGCTCCCAAAAATTGTCCATATGTCGTCAGGCCATAACAATTTGACCCGCTGTCTAAACTGCAGTCAACAAAAGTGAGTACACCCCTCACATTTTTGTAAATATTTGATTATATCTTTTCGTGTGACAACAATGTAAAGTAGTGAGTGTACAGCTTGTATAACAGTGTAAATTTGCTGTCCCCTCAAAATAACTCAACACACAGACATTAATGTCTAAACCGCTGGCAACAAAAGTGAGTACACCCCTAGTATCAGGGGTGTACTCAGTATCAGGCAGGGTTGGACTGGTAATCTGGAATACTGGGCATTTTTCCGGTGGGCCAACGCATTTTGTGGCCAAACAGGTGCGAATTGGCCATAGGGAGAACCGAGCGGGCCGGTGGGTGGGCCGCGATAAGCTAAAATGAGCCACTTGTTATGCAGAACTGACCACAAAACCGTGCCACGATATGCAGAAAAGGACAGCGAACACGTAACCCAACCCCCGCTCAACAACTTTTGGATCAAAAAGGATAATGAATTCAAATTCCTCCGTAAAAATTAACAGCATACAGGTTTGGAACAACATGAGGCTGAGAAAATAATGACAGAACTTAATTTTTTTGGGTAATCTAATCCTGTAACCCACAATCTTAATTCACAACTCACCAGGTGTACGTACGGCACGAAATATCCCAGCACCGCCGTGGCGACGCCGAACGCCCACACCCGATAGGTCAACACGCTGAACACACGTACATTAAAGTACTTCCTCACTTTCACCAGGCCCCTCTGCCACCTGCTCGCCGAATCCAGGCCAGACGGGGACCTCCTTCCATCCCCATGCCTGGCATCGGGCACATTCCGATGGGCATGAGTGGGCGGAAGGTGAGGGCGAGCAGCGACTGGACCAGCATGAAGATACTGAGAATCTGGAAGGTTCTGGCGAGGCCCAGAGGTTCCACCACTTTCTTGAGCAGCACAGGAAGCCCCATAGAGAAGAGGCTGCTGCCCGCCGTCACCACGCCATTGGCGAATCCCAGTTTTTGACGGAAATAATGCCCAAGGATCACCAGAGAAGGCTGAAACGCAAACGATGACCCACAGCCAAACAGTATTCCATATGTGAAGTA
This sequence comes from Xyrauchen texanus, assembly GCF_025860055.1. Taxonomy (NCBI): domain Eukaryota; kingdom Metazoa; phylum Chordata; class Actinopteri; order Cypriniformes; family Catostomidae; genus Xyrauchen; species Xyrauchen texanus. Next base: position 41,956,390 of record NC_068294.1, read on the forward strand.
TCTAAGACCCAGCGTGCTGAGGAGAAAGAGAGATACAGGTAAAGAATGAGTATATTGTTTATACAAAGGGAAAAACTTTATGAAAGGAACTCTCTGTTGTGCTGTAGCTTAGTGTTACGGTTAGCTTTCTAGGCAGCATTTGTGGTATATTTATGAAATGTTTTAAAATATTTGCATTTGTTTTTACTTATATTTATTCTATACACACACACACACATATATATACATAAATATATATTATTTTTATGATTATTTGTACAGTAAAAAGCAAAAGTAAATATATACATTTTTATTTGTATCAATTTATATTTGTTCAAGTATATATTTTATATCATTTTCATATTTCATATTTGTTAAATAAAAAGAGCTAATAATGTTTTTATAATAAATATATATATTTTTAATCTATTTATATTTATTAAAAAATATTTTATATAAATATGTATTTTTTGTATCTATTTATAATATATATAATTAATATTATATATATAATTATATATATTATAAATAGATACAAAAGATATATATTTATATAAAATATTCTTAATAAATATAGATTTAAATAGATATTTAAATTTTATAAATAGATTTAAATAGATTTTTGTATTTTTTTTTATATAAATTTGTATTTATTTAAATATAGATTTGATATATTTTTAACATCGTTTTTACAGAAAAGCAAATTATATGTTTTTAATATATTTTTATTAGTCAATTTATTTGTTATTTCTTATTTGTTTATCTATTTATATTTATTCAAACATATTTATATTTTATAAATTTTTTTTTACAGAAAAAAAATTGTATATACTTATATTTATTCCTAAATGCATGTATTTCAGATATATACTATATTTATATTAATTTAAATATAAATGAAAAATCAACCATCTAAATCTGATTAACTTGTTATTGTAGTACACAGATTAAAGTTTGCTGGTCTAAGCTGGTCTACCAGCGGTCAGGCTTGTCTTGGTTTGGGGGGGTTACTGGTACATCAGCTGGGATGGGTTAATCAATCCATAAGGTCTTTAATCTATTTTCCTGTTTTTCCTCTCCTGAAGCTCACAGCCATATGACCATATGAACTAATGGTGTTTACATTGTACAACAACATTTGTCTTCTACTAGGAGACATTATTTCGTTAATGAACAGTCCTCGTGTAAATGATGATGGACTGCGGGTCTCTGCAAGATGTAACAGAGAACCCAGAGTGCTGTAGGAGACATTTAGTGTTCAAAGCCTGCGGAAGGAAGGGAAAGAGTGTGTGTGCGTGTGTGTACTTGTGTTTTGTGTTTGAGTGATTCAGGGGTCTAAACACAGCAGGACCAGGCCAAACTTTTTCCAGCCTTTTCTAACAACAGAAAGAGCTTTTTCAGCTTGGAACAAAACCAGCACATGGATGAGAGAGAGAGAGAGAGAGAGAGAGAGAGAGAGAGAGAGAGAGAGAGAGACGCTGAGGGGGCACTGTGTGGGGCATTTGGAGAAAGCGGGCAATAAAAAGAGGAAGAGAATGAAGAAAAGTTTGGGAAGAGAAAGAATGCAATGATTTCAGAAATGTTCTGCCATGCACGAGGGTGTCCTGCTGTGCACTGTGTGTGTGTGTGTGTGTGTGTGGGGGGGTCAGCAGGGTTTAAATGCAAAATAAATAATCTCACACTGAATATTCTTCACTGATGGGTTAATCAATCCATAAGGTCTTCAATCTATTTTCCTGTTTTTCCTCTCCTTATTAAGTGTGTGTGTGTGTGTGTGTGTGTGTCTGTGTGTGTTTGTGTGTGAGTGTGTGTATTTGTGTGTGTCAGAGTGTGTGTGAGTGTGTATGTGTGTGTGTGTGACTGTATGTGTGTGTATGTGTGACTTTGTGCTGAGTGTGTGACAGTGAGTGTGTGTGTGTGTGTGTGTGTGTGTGTGTGTGACTGTGTGTTTGTGTGTGTGTGTGTGACTGTATGTGTGTGTGTGTGTGTGTGTGTGTGTATGTGACTGTATGTGTGAGTGTGTGCGTGTGACTGTGTGTGTGTGTAAGAGTGTTAGTGTGTGTGTGTGTGTGTGACTGTGAGTTTGTGTGTGTAAGAGTGTGTAAGAGTGTTAGTGTGTGTGTGACTGTGTGTATGTGTGACTTTGTGTGAGTGTGTGACAGTGAGTGTGTGTGTGTGTGTGTGTGTGTGACTGTGTGTGTAAGAGTGTGTGTATGTGACTGTATGTGTGTGTATGTGTGACTGTGTGTGTGTGTGTGTGTAAGAGTGTTAGTGTGTGTGTGTGTGTGTGTGTGTGTGTGTGTGTGTGTGACTGTGTGGGAGTGTGTGACAGTGTGTGTGTGTGTGACTGTGTGTTTGTGTGTGTAAGAGTGTTAGTGTGTGTGTGTGTGTGTGTGTGTGTGTGTGTGTGTGTGTGTGTGTGTGTGTGTGTGTGTGTGTGTGTGTGTGTGTGTGTGTGTGTGTGTTGGCACTGTTCACCAGCATTCTTCTGAAGAAAAAAAAAGTGTGTCTATAACATTTTATATAATCACACTCTTTACATAATCAACAAGGTCATATCATTAGAAGTCTGATTTCTCTTGATCTTTTGAAATAAAACAGATAATTGCACCACGAAAAGATGCTGTAACTTTCAGAACTCAGAACTTCCTCCCCAGCCCGAAAAATCCCTTTATTCAACCTAAACTACTGCAAAACAACCTGGTCTCATAGAATCATGTTACTATCCCTATATTTTTGTATACTTGGCTCATTGTATCACGGCAGTAACACAACAAAAATGACTTTTATTTACTTTCAAACAAATCACGTGTGGTGGAGTGAAAATCCGCCTTGTCACTTTAAGGATCCGCCACCAATCCCAAATGAGAGAGTGTATAAATGTCCGCTCGTCATAGTGCACCTGGGGTGTGACACGTGTGAGGTGAAACAGAATGGGGCAGAGATGGTCAAGGAGAACAAGTTGCCTTTGTGTACTTGTGCTGTGAGTAAAGGAACGTAAATGGAGGAGAGAGAACAAATGGTGAAGGGACTAATGATAAGCGCTCCGCACTAAAAGTGATTGTGATGGAACTAAGCATCTAAAGCTAAAGGTGATTGCTTTGGTGTTCTGGCCTGCCAACCCCTCATTTGAGGCTCTCCCTCTGCATTCCTACAAAACAGTGCATCACACACTGCCCGGTACATGCAACCTACTGTACTGACTCAGCCCACATTCCTCCAGAGAGCCTGACCTCTCTCCCTTACACGCACATGCACCTACACCCTGCACACACACAACCACGAGTTTATCTTCGGTCATTGGTAACAGACCGTTTGTTTGATATTCATTGAGCTACATGATTAACATTGTCACTATTGTTTAAAAAGAGATCTTTAGTCTGGTGGTAATTCCCTAGTATAGTTTAGAAGCAGATGCCGCTGATCGGTGAGGGGGCGTTCAATTGATCACGCTGCAACACAAAGACGGGCAGGTGATTGGAGTCTCCACTCGAACAGCCAAAATGGGAATGTCGAAGATGTGTGTAGTGCAGAGGATTACACGAGGATTTCCCACTTGTCCTCTGGATGTTTCACTCTCAACTCTCTTTCCTCCCCTGGGATGTGCCTGCAATGAACTTTGTTCCACCCAACTCCTCCATTCCACCACACGCGCATTAATGAGTCGACACGTGAGCCGAAAATGTAATAGAAGCACCACAAAATAACGTGGTTGCTTCAGCAATTGTGCTTTTCATGTCATATTTAGTTTTTATAAGACTATGGGTTAGGTTTAGGTATAAGGTTAAGGGTAGGGAGGTCAGTTTTGTTGATTTAAATCTCGATAGAGCATTAACTTTAACCTCATCTGTTTGGGAGAACATTTAACTCGCTTTTAGCGCCACACAGTGGACATTTTAACTGAATCGTGGGACTGCCACGATACAAATGCAAATACAATATCTTTAACGAGTAATGACGCTGACTATCACATCTGGAGTCTTGAGTTTGAGTCCAGGGGGCGTGCTGAGTGACACCAGCCAGGTATCCTAAGCAACCAAATTGGCCCGGTTGCTAGGGAGGTTAGAGTGACATGGGGTAACCTCCTTATGGTTGCTATATTGTGGTTCTCACTCTCTGTGTGGTGAGTTGTGCGTGGATGCCGCGGAGAATAGCGTGAAGCCTCCACGTACGCTATGTCTCCGCAGGAACGCGCTCAACTAGCCACGTGATAAGATGCGCGGATTGGCGGTCTCAGATGTGGAGGCAACTGAGATTCGTCCTCAGCCACCCGGAGTCACTACGCCACCACGAGGACTTAGAGCGCATTGGGAATTGCAGCTTACCTGCAAGCTTTGCAAAGAGGCTTTTATTGAAAAATGGGGCAGCAGGAATTATCCAAGACTCCTCAAGAAACTCCGCAGCCTGTTTATTACTCATTTCACACAAAGGTACAATAGGTGCTCTTTTTCTTTTAAGACTTGTCTTGACCTGCTCTCTCTACTTGCCATCCCACTGGTCACCGCTGCTGCGCAGACTACAAAAGCAGTTACAGGTAAAGTTGGCACTGATGTGTTGTTGTAGAGGCCGTCAGATGCAAACGTATGGCACAGTGTGACATCACAATGTTGAGGAGGTAGTTGAGGAGTCGCTTTGGCAACTTGGTTTAAACAAATGCTCTTTTTGCAATGAGGAGGAAGTTTTGAGTTCTGAAACTTACAGTATGCTTTTATAGTACAATGACCTCTTATATGTCCAAACATCAAGTAACATTTTATTCTTCATGTTATGACCCATTTAACCCGCATTATCTCATTCTGCTGTGTATTTGTTCCAGCATTGCTCAGATTTCCAAGCACAATCGATCTGTGATGCATACACTGTACATCTGCTCACAGCATGTTTACACATCTTTAACACTACTTTATACATCCTGACAGTTCATGGAAACTCAGACATGTCCAACAGCAAAGGGAGAACGATGCACCCACTATAACATAAACATACACACACACAAATATATACAAGGGCTGCATTGTTTTGGTCTGTTTATTTGTTGGTGATGAGTACGACATGTAAACCCGCTAATATAACTTTTAAATTACGTTTAGCAACATGTGGCTCATCATAGAGACTTTCTAGAGCAGAATGTGCACAGAACATGAAAGAATATGTGATTTATTATGTAGGTTTCAAACCCTGGATGCACTACCAAATATGTGAGGAAATAGCAGTTCTGAAATGTAAGATATAAGGTACAGGAAGTCCTGTTCATGCAAGCAAATATCCATGAAATAGTGCATTTGTGTGTATTTTGTGTGATATACTGATATCTTTAAGCACAGGACACTAATCACACCTGTGGACATCCCAAAAAAAAAGATACAATGAAATAAAAGGTATTTACGTTGCAAAGGAACTGGTGAGAAGACCAATGAAGGCCACAAATGCTCCGCAGACAGCCGTCTTCCTGCAGCCGAAATGATCAGTGAACATACTGACCACAGGAGAGCAGAAAAATATCATCCCCATTGCCAGCGCTCCGACCCATGCTGAAGAGAAAGAGAGGGGTGATTCATATTTAATAACATACATTAAATGGATTTTTACATTATCTGAAGAAAACATGAGTGGTGCTTGCACATTCAAAATGCAACATCACAGTGTTGTGGGTGGTTGCTAGGTGGCCAGAATGTGCATTTTGCACCATCAAAAAAATGGAGTACATTCACTTGCATTGCTTTGATGAAGCAAGAAACTCAGATACATCTTAAAGTAAATGATCGGCAAATGTTCATTTTTGGGTGAACTATTCCTTTAAAGGACTTGTAGGATCTGCTGCTAATGTCTTGGTCCCAGATACCACAGTACATCTTCAGAGGTCTTGTAGAATCCATACCTCGGTGGGTCGGTGCTGTTTCAGCAGCACGCGGAGGACTAATAGCATATTAGGCAACAGTCATAATGTTTTGACTCATCAGTGTGTTTTGGCTAATGGCTAATACGGGACAGTAGGCAACCCTATTGATAAAGTCATGAACTTTCATAGACGGTGTGATGGGACAACGTCCCGCTGTTAATGGAGAGACCACTTGGGACAGTCGGTGAGTTGTCAACGCTAACTTATCTTGCTGTTTACATTCAATATAAATATGATATTCTAGATAACTAGAGAACATGATACCACAGCTTGAGCCTCCCTCTTGTGTGTGAAATGGGTGTGTGACGTTGGCACAGCAGCAACATTTTAAGGGTGGGTTTTTGGGCAACGCTGTGGAATTATTGGCTCGATGGTGGGAATGCAGATTGATTTTGGTTTTGTGGCGCTAGGTCCGAGGCTACTGGCTCAGGCTGGCCAGTTGATAGCCCTTGCTCACCCTGGCCCTATAGTGAAAAAGTGGCTATTGTAAGTCTATGAGATTTTGGCCATTTTTAATGGAATTTTAATTCCAATCAGTTAGAAAAGACATAGAACACTAAGTCAGAACAGTCTGAAGGTCTGTGCTGAGTTTGATGGATGTAGCTTGAAAGCTCTAGGACAAGTTCTAACTGAGAATTTTGGTCATGGTTTGGGGATTTTGGAAAAACGCTAAACCATGTATGTAGAATAACAGTATGTAAAACAGCACATTTAATATTTACTTTGACCTCCGTATCTTCACGATCAACATTTTCTAAAGGTCAAGCACTACCTTTCGTTGCCAGTTTGAGGCCCTATTTTGTACCCTACTTAAGTAAATTGCCTCTTGCTTTCTTTGTGGGTTATTCTTTCCTTGGAAAAGTAAGATAATCCATTCCTAATAGTCACTGGAATGTTTAATCCTTCATCCATTGCTCCAGAGGCCCCTAAACACACACACACGGGCACACACACACACACACACACAGTTATCCAGCTCATGTTTTCTGCATAATTTTTTTATCCGTTAGAACCTAGCTGTTTTAGAAAACTCTATTTTGATATAGAACAATGCCAAGAGTTCCATTTCAAAATAGAGTTTTCTAAAACAGTTAGGTTCTATTTTGAAATGGAACTCTTGGCATTGTTCTAAAGTTCGAAAACATACTTCCACAGGAACTTTGCAGAAAAATCAGTAATTTGCTTTAAAGCTACCAAAAAAACAAACATAACCTGTAGAAAACATACATCTTGAAAAGGGTTGAAGCAGACTGCAGCCAGCGGGAGTCAAGGAGGCCTTCTCTAAACCCGACCCTGTGTACCTCTACAGAATACGGGTAAACACTCATTTGCTTGGTTTGTTAATGGCCAGCTTCCTCATTGGAAGCAGGGGGCTGTAGTTTCACAGAACCTCAGCCAAGACGGACTCACCAAAGACACACAAATACACACGCACACACATGAGTGTCAAATATTGAACCAGTGTCCTTAGACCCCAGACATACTGTGCAGACATTAAACTACCTTTGAACCATGAAAGCATGCAGTATATGTGTTTGTTTGACCGTAACATTGATTAGAAGCGGCCAGTGCTTTGGAAACAGACACGATGGACTTTCATCTCTGTCCTTTTGCCGAAATATGAGGATTTACAAAGGATACGTGTTTGGGTGCATGTGTGCGTGGATAAATATACATTGTTTGTGTGCAACCATGAGAATATGTCCTAACTGTATGTGTGGAGATTTACTCTTGTGTTTCTATTGGCAGTAAAGTTTATTGTTCACACTAATGAGTCATTCAGCTGATTGTTTTGTTATTGATCTTACTAGTTGTGTTTGATTAGGCAAGCATGACTATTACTATTCCTCTACTAAGGATTACGTGTGTGTTCTGAGTCATGTCACTCCATATAACAGGGGTATGAAATTAGCACTCGTTGCAAACCTAATGCAGATACTTTTTGTGTGATGGACTTTTGCTTGCGATTGAACAAAGCAAAAGGAGAACTAGGAAACATGCTAAGATGAAATACTGATAACAACACTGCGTGCTGCAGCCATGGAAGCCAGCAAACGAACCGGACCAGCGATAACAGATTCCACCCGACCTAAAAAGCCTCGCCATCGTCGAAAAACCACCAAGACCAGAGGCGTAGTAAAACAAGGATAATGAAAGGAGATGACTTTGGAAGTTGGAGACAGCTTAAAGCCCAGAAATCCTTTAAAACGAATGCTGAGATGTCTTATTTGCATGTCAACATTCTGGCAACCCGCATGAGCTTCGAGTCTGGGGCGGGACAACTCTCCAATATTTTTAAAGTTAAAAAGTTAATTTCATACCCTGCGTATGACCCTCACTGCACCCCTGCTGACAGTAGAAACAGAGTATCGGAAAACAAGAACGGACACATGGTTCTCTCCACTCAGCTCTTGTAAGCAAAGATCCTATTTGTTTACATTTTCTCCGGATGAGAATGTTCAAAAAATAAGCCAGAGAAACCCAAAACTGCCAAACAAGGAAAATGATATTCCTCAAACACGCTTAAGTTCACGAGATTCACATATTCCACTTGCTGTTCTTTTTTCTTCTTTGTTTCTTTCTATCTTTCCTTTCCCTCCTTCCTTACTACTTTCTTTCCCTCTTTCCTTTTTCTTTCTTTTCCTCCCTCATTCCTACTTCCTTGTAGTCATTCCTTACTACTTCCTTTTCTCTTTCCCTTCCTCCTTCTTTCTTTCCCTCCATCCTTAGTACTTTCTTCCTTATTTCTTTCCCACTTTCCTTCTACTCCTTAATTGCCTCCTTCGTTCTTTCTTTCCCTCATTCCTTCTGTATTTCTTTTCTTCCCTCATTCCTACTTCCTTTAGTTATTCCTTACTACTTCCTTTTCTCTTTCCCTCCTTTCCTTTCCTCTTTCCTTCCTACTTCTTAACTGGTTTGTTCCCTCCTTCCTTTCCCTCCCTCTTTTCTACTTCCTCCCTTTTTTCCTTTCCTCCTTTCTTCTTACTTCCTTTACTCTTTCCTTATTTCTTTCTCTCCTTCCTGCCTTCTTTCCTACTTCCTTCTTTCTTAACTCCTTCTTTCCCTTCCTTCCACATTTTCTTTCACTCCCTCCTTCCGTCCTACCTCCTCCCTATTTTATTTTACTTTACTTTTTCCTTCTTCTTTCTTTATTCCTTCATTCCCTTTTTTATGGTTTCTTTCCCTCATTCCTTATGTCTTTACTTTCTTCCTTCCTCTTTCCTTCTTTCTTTAGTCCTGTCCCTCCCTCCTTCTTACTTTCTTTCCCTCCTTCCTTACTACTTTCTTCCTTATTTCTTTCCTACTTTCCTTCCAACTTCTTTCTTTCTACTTCTTAATTGCCTCCTTCATTCTTTATTTCCCTCATTCCTTTTTCTTTCTTTTCCTCCCTCATTCCTACTTCCTTGTAGTCATTCCTTACTACTTCCTTTTCTATTTCCCTCCTTCCTTCTTCCTTTTCCCCTCCTTCCTGCCTTCTTTCCTACTTCCTTCTTTATTAACTCCTTCCCTTCCTTCCACATTTTCTTTCACTCCCTCCTTCCGTCCTACCTCCTTCCTTTTTTATTGTTTCTTTCCCTCATTCCTTCTGTCTTTCTTTTCCTCCTCCATTCCTACTTCCTTGTAGTCATTCCTTACTACTTCCTTTTCTCTTTCCCTCCTTCTTTCCTTTTCCATTTCCTTCCTACTTCTTAACTGGTTTGTTCCCTCCTTCCTTTCACCTCCCTTTCTTCCTTTTTTCTTTGTTTACTCCTTCCTTCTTTTTTCCTTGTTTCTTCTTACTTCCTTCTTCCTTTACTCTTTCCTTTTTTCTTTCTCTCCTTCCTGCCTTCTTTCCTACTTCCTTCTTTCTTAACTCCTTCCTTCCCTTTCTTCCATCCTACCTCCTCCCATTTTTATTTTCCTTTTTCCTTCTTACTTCTTTCTTTATTCCTTCATTCATTTTTATGTTTTCTTTCCCCCTTCCTACTTCCTTCTTTCTTTACTCCTTTTTCCCTCCTTCCTATATTATTTCCTTCTTTTTTCACTCTTTCCTTCATTCTTAAATTCTTCACTTTTTTCTCTCAATCCTCTACTCCTTCATTTTTCCTTGCACATCTCTATTACTTTATTTCTTTTACACTTCCTTTTGATTTTTTCACTCTCTCGTTCTCTCCATCTTTTGTTCCAGATCACCTGGTCCTAATTCCCTCTAATACGTTTCTCCTCATTTGTTATTATTAGTGAAAGAGAGAAAGGACAGAAATGAAGACAGCCTTCTCTTTAGAACCAAAAGAAAAAAAGGAAAGACAGTGTGTGAGGGAGGAAAATAGGAAAGGAAAGTGACCCACTAACTTTGACAAATGCTCTTTGACACACAGCTGCAGGGAAGCATGGATAGCCTGCACTACATCTTTTTCTTCCTCCATCATGGCTCATTCCCTCATCCTTCCTCTCTCTCTTTCTACCCATTTGTCCTCACAAGCCCCCTCTTACTCTGTCTATGTCTCACTGAATCTGTCAAGGACATGTTCAGGTAATATCACACCCAAAAATCTAAATCATTTTTACTTATAGAAAATGAGGTCCATATTTAGGACCATTGAGATTTATTGGCATTGTGACCAGGGGCGAAAATGTCATCAAAATGTTGGGGGGGACAATAAACATAACAATTGTCAAGAGCAATTTTTGAAGGGGACACCAAGTTTTTTTTTTGTTGTTGCCCCGTTTGCATTTGTATTATTTTATTTCTTAAACAATTATTTTAAGAATATATCATTATATAACTTACAATACACATATTTTAATGATATTTTAGGGGGGTGACAAACCTCAGATAGGGGGTCCTCACCCCGCCAGCGATTTCCGCCTACGATTGTGACATTACATGCATGACAATTACGCACACACTCTCCCCTCCAATTCAGAGTTTATAATCTCCCAAAATACAATCTATAATCAGAGTTTATAATCTCACGATTTATTATCTATAATCAGAGTTTATAATCTCATGATTTATTATCTATAATCAGAGTTTATAATCTCCCAACATATTATCTATAATCTGAGTTTATAATCTCCCAACATATAATCTATAATCTGAGTTTATAATCTCACGATTTATTATCTATAATCAGAGTTTATAATCTCATGATTTATTATCTATAATCAGAGTTTATAATCTCATGATTTATTATCTATAATCAGAGTTTATAATCTCCCAACATATTATCTATAATCTGAGTTTATAATCTCCTAAAATATTATATATAATCAGAGTTTATAATCTCCCAACATATTATCTATAATCAGAGTTTATAATCTCCCAACATATTATCTATAATCTGAGTTTATAATCTCATGACATTTAATCTATAATCTGAGTTTATAATCTCCCAACATATTATCTATAATCTGAGTTTATAATCTCATGACATTTAATCTATAATCTGAGTTTATAATCTCATGAAATTTAATCTATAATCAGAGTATATAATCTCATGACATTATCTATAATCAGAGTTTATAATCTCATGACATTTAATCTATAATCAGAGTATATAATCTCATGACATTATCTATAATCAGAGTTTATAATCTCATGACATTTAATCTATAATCTGAGTTTATAATCTCACAACATTATCTATAATCTGAGTTTATAATCTCACAACATTTAATCTATAATCAGAGTTTATAATCTCACAACATTATCTATAATCTGAGTTTATAATCTTCCAACATATCTATAACCAGATTTTGCAATCTCACATCTCTATAAACAGAGTTTATTATTTTACAACATATAATCTATAATCTGAGTATATAATCTCATAACATTATCTATAATCAGAGTTTATAATGTTCCATCACATGATCTATATCACTGTTTAGATGACATTTACATTTATTCTCTATTCAAACCCTCAAGGATTATTGATATTCAAGGATCAGATCCAATAAAACAGAACCAAGAGGAACATATCTCTTTGGTGACACTGGTTTTGATGCAAAGCGAGCCATTTGGATCAAATCCGTGCCTTCTATTCAGTGCTGAATAATGATTGCTGATGGACTTAAACATCTATGACCATATATATGAATATGTGAACAGTCAACATTGATAATCACATTACATGTCCTTTAGCCCCCAGCTCTTCCACTAAATGGCAAAGCTAATATCACAGACTGATACAGCACATCTCTTAAATCCACTCAGTTGTGACTGTGTGTCTCTACACACACATACACACACACACACACACACACACACACACACACAATCCCCAGATGCACATACTTTAAATACTATAAACATAATAATAGATTGATTTGGCAGCACTAAACACACAAATCTGTAATGTTGGAGCTCTTTGTGTAGAGAATCAAGCTGCTTGTGTAAATATGTATTGTAACAGAGCTTTGGTGAAAAGTGACGTATTATAACCAGTGTCAGAAATTGACTTTTCCATCAGAAGTGGCGAAAATTTCATGGGTTTCGGAATTAGATGTGGCAAAATGGCTCGATAGCGGCACCTACAAACTTTCAATGATGTGCGCTTTTCGCTACGTTTCACCAAAAGATACAAAAATCGGTACACATGTGTAACATGCCAATATTTACAAAAAAGTCTCTTGGACTCATGCCCTAAACTCAACAGGAAGTCAGCCATTTTGATTTATCTCTTACATTTTTGCTCAGTTGTTGCCATTTCCAGGCCTCGTACTTTAACAAACTCCTCCTAGAAATGTCATCAGATCTACTTCATATTTGGTTATTCTAATCTAAAGGCCTTGGCGATGATAAATTGCGAAGCTTTAGGGTTTTCACTGCACGGCGTGGCCATGACGGTCTGACAAAGTTCGATGTTTCACCATGAAACAGGAAGTTGTTATAACTCATACATACAATGTCCAATCGTTCCCAAACTTCACATGTTTGATAAGAGTCCCGGCCTGAATACATGGACGTGCCAATATTCAGTTATAGTCATAGCGCCACCTACTGGCAATAGCCAATTCCAGGTCTTGTACTTTAACAAATTACTCCCAGAGATTTAATTGGCATTATATTTAGTCAGTCTTAATCTAAAGGTCTTGGTGATGTTAAATTGTGAAGCTTTTGAGTTTTCGTTGAAGGGCGTGTCAGTGGCGGCCTGACAAAGTTCGATATGAAACAAGTACATTTTTGAGGCCTAAACATGTTTGAAAACTCATGAAACATTGCACACATCTCAAAAGTGGTGAAATTTACATCTGAGACTGGTTTTAAAATTAATTTTGGCAAAATGGCTCGATAGCGCCACCTACAAAATTGCAACGAAGCAGCCCACATAAATATCTTATGCAGTGTTGTTTCTAAAACAAAATCAGTCAAGGATTTTTAGATATTTTTACAGGAAAACAATACAAAAATTATTATTAAGAATACGATTTTTGCCCTAATATCAAAATAAAAACCTAATAAAAAATATATTATGATCCAACGTGAGTTTTCTTGATAAATAAATATGATCGTGTCTGGTAACGTGCATGTAAAATGGCTAGAAATAGCATTTTAGCTTAGCGTAAAGCTAACAATTTACACAAGTTTTATTTCTATTTCTTCTGCTCCAAACTTACTTCAAACGTCCTTCTCTGTCTGCTCGTATGAATGTAACACATCATAAGAAAATGTTTCACTGCTGCTCAAATGCACTTTGGATCACATCATTTCTATGTATAAATGTTTTCCAACTGAAAGGACGAAATATTAAATTAAACAAATGACAATAAAATGTAAAGTAATCTCTTTAGTAATCAAAATACTTTTTGAATGTAACTGTATTCTAAATACCAATGATTTAAATTGTAACTGTAGTGGAACACAGTTACTTATATTTAGAATTTTAAATTCGTAATCTCGTTACATGTATTCCATTACTCCACAAAACTGCATGAATGAACAGTTAAGAACTTATTAATGACTTACAATATAGTTTTAGATGAAAACCATCAGGTTATGAATGATTTATATCAGACATGTGCAACATACGGCCCGCGGGCCGGATCAGGCCCACCATATGGTTTAATGTGGCCAGTGGCTCATTTATCATAAAAGCTTTTTTTTGTCATTGGATTTTTCAGTTAACTTGCATTGGGACCTAACGCGTCTCCACAAGCGTTTAACATGCTCAAGGTTGCCAGATAAGAGACGCAACACCCCCAGTTTGAGATTTATACTTGCGCAAATTGGAAATATTCTGCCTAATGTAATACTTATTTTTAGGGATGCACCTAAATTTCGGCCGGCGAAAATTTTCGGCCGAAAATGGCACTTTCGGTTTTTGGCCGAAAGAGAAAAAAGGCCGAAAATATGTGCCGAAAATATATACCTCCTCGCCCCGCCCCTCAGTGCTCAAATTTCACTCTGGATCGATCTAGCCCTTATCACAGCTGTTAGATAATTCCACAACGGCGCTACCAAACAAAGGCCGATCATGTCAGCGGTGTGGAAATTCTTCAAAGTTTCTGATAAGGACATCAAATTTGCGATCTGCAGTGTTTATTCAGCAGAACTTTCAAGAGATATATAGAATACAGCAAGAGATTCTACAGGAAAGCGCCCCGATCCACAGCAGTGCTGCAACTAGCGCAGCTACAACACAACTTGAGACGTATCTCGCTGAACTACGCCAGAAGCGACAATCCCCTTGACTACGGGCGCATAAACAAACACCACATTCCATTGCTTGCGCGGTATTTATCTGCCCAAGCACCAGCACAGAGAGTGAGAGACTGTTCAGTGCAGCATCTCATGTTCTTGATGAGCTTTCAGACAGGAGAGACTGTCAGAACGTTTAGCAACTTTTGTTCTTGAAGAGAAACCTGTCACTTGTACTTAAATAGAAAGCGGTCCAATATGATGTGAATAACAATTACATTACACTTGCTCTTCACTCGAGGATACATCTGTCGTTTACAGTTGAGGTTGGATTTAGTTAAATTACTGCTGTTTTGCACAATCATTTTCACTTAGTGTACATACGTTTACATAAACAGAATAGAGCACTGATCTATATATATATTTATATATTATAGTTATATATAGATCAGTGGAATAGAGGTCCTCTGCCATTCTGTGTTCTGCCTGTTGTTTTAATTAAAATTACTGTTGCATATTTAAACTTTTTGAAAGGTGTTAGCTAAGTTCATTACTTGACTGTTGTTGTGCATATAATAGTTTTCTAAAACTTTACATTATTTGGATAATTGTTAATAAAATCTGTCAAATTAGATTTTTACAGAACTGAATGAAGAATAATATTTAATATAGTTTTAATATATTTTTTGTCCAATTTTGGTGTGTTACTTTCAATAAAAGTGTGATTTATTTGATTTGTTTGTAGTTTTTCAATTCAGATTCATTAAATTCATGAAATTCATGAAAAGTTTCGGTTTCAGTTTTCGGCCAAGTGCATCCTGGATTTTCGGTTTCGGTTTCAGCCCAGAATTTTCATTTCGGTGCATCCCTACTTATTTTGTGCAATCTGGCAACCATGCACGTCTCGCTTTCCCCTTTGAACAAGCTTAGCGATCTGTAGTGCAATATTCTGCTTAAGGAAAAGTGTTATCCGGACACTCTGTGTCCATTCTTGAGGCTGCTTGTGATGTTTGGTCTTACTTTGCAGTAAACCTTCTCAGTCATTAAATTGAATATAAAAGTAGATCTTAGCATTATTGACATGCGAGCAAAAGCAAGCTTGTGGCCCCTTTACCAAAATAGTTGCCATCCCCTGATTTATATGCTTGAATTCCAACAGGTCAAAACTGCAAAAAGTGTATGAAGTTTCTGAATGCAGTAGCCTAGACATTAGACAATAGAAATGACATTAGCAACTCAATGTGGTGCATTTGTGAATGAAACCTGTGTTAGCCGTAGCTTTTTCTAAAGAAAAAGACCAACGAATCGAGGTTCATTTTTGTGGTAATAAACATTATGCCACAAACACTGAAGACTGAGCTTAACTGTATTAAATCCAGAATATTCCTTTAATATTAACCAATTGCCCACCCGGCCTTGGTGATGTCAGCTGGAAAGGAAAGTAATTTCGGGGTGCAGCAATTGTTTTTGCTTTTATGAAATATAACAAAGGTATGTTTTTCTTTGGAGTAATGCATACTTATAAATCGGGCATAATAAGAACAGGACGGTGTATTAAGAAAGTGACTTTACCTGCGAGTTGTGTTTGACATATTAGAGAAATCTGTCTTATATAATTCAAGGAAAAACAAACAGAAAGAGTCGTCAGACTCCAAACACAGACCGACTGTCTCTGTATCTGTCCATTAATGCTCACCGGCACTCAAATACTTTCAGTTACATGCCAGACACCCAAAGAACACTTTCACCATTCACCAACACTTGTCTACTGTTCTCTTCGACTCATTTCACCTGTGTGTCCTTTAGCCGGATTCAGTATGTACACATTTTCATCGCTCTGTCAGCACGCCGCTCTGAATTTCAGGTCCTAAACTGGTTACTGTTGTATACAATAACGTCAGATGTCAAATCAGACTCAACGAACCATTCAACGGTGTAAAAATAAACTTTCTACCATATATATTCACTGCCCGTGCATGCACAATGGCTGAAATAACACACAACGATTTTCTTCACATCTACTTAACGATGCGGAGAGAGTCAATGGATATAGAGAGCATTTGAGTTCATGCAGTCCAGATATACATACAGGTAACATGATCGGCGTCTATGCAGCACCAATCATCCTTCTGCACAGTGTGTGTGTGTGTGTGTGTGTGTGTGTGTGTGTGTGTGTGTGTGTGTGTGTGTGTGTGTGTGTGTGTGTGTGTGTGTGTGTGTAAGAAAGAGAAAGCACAAAAGAGTGATGTTGGAGAAAGAGCAGGTGTGTATATAGTGGCATTAGGGTAAAATGCATCTGATGTAAAGATCACTACAGCTGAATGACATGAGGTCATGTTTTTGTGTGCAGATCCATT
Source organism: Xyrauchen texanus (assembly GCF_025860055.1). Lineage (NCBI taxonomy): Eukaryota > Metazoa > Chordata > Actinopteri > Cypriniformes > Catostomidae > Xyrauchen > Xyrauchen texanus. Next base: position 41,973,248 of record NC_068294.1, read on the forward strand.
CATTTATTCAAAATGCAATTCATACAGACAATGGCTTAAATGGATCTCGTATACAGTATAAAAACATACTGTAAGTTTCAGAATGCAAATCTTTCTCTTCACTGCAAAAAGAGCATTTATTTAAACCAAGCAGCAAAAACGGCTTGTTTGGAATTTGTGGATACATCCCCTCGGCCCCGCCCACTGATGCTCAGTGAGTCACACAGGTGAAGAGGAGAGAGATGGGCCTGTCATGGGAGATTCATCTATGCCAATGTTTTAAATATGGATTTAAACGTTTTCCACATACACGTTTTTTTTAATGCTTTGACCGTTATCATGCATCTCGTGCTGCTTTTAAATGATGCGATATCAAGTTATAGTTCTAAAAAAAGAGACCCCCGTTCTGTTTCACCTTGCTATTGGGCTGTTTTAAAGGCATCTTGGACTGTTTTTTGCACCCATCTGTGTGATTTTTAATTGTTGGTCTTTTATGAACATGAACTAGACGGACATCTTTGATCATATTGATGCATTTCCACGTAACAGCGGCAATGTCCCCAGTATTTCAAGAGCAGTATAAGCGCAACTTTTAAAAACATCTCTCATTCTGCTCTGCCACTGACTGGGATAAACACATTGTGTAAACAAACTGGGAAAATATGTCGCTCTGGTGAAGACCAGTGTCTCAGCTTTAGCCTGTTGAAGCCGGTTGAAGCACCCAACATCACCGTGGATTGTATTAAGTTTGCATATTCAGAGGATTTCAGTGTGTGAAACAGTCAATATGATTCAAGCCTTGTTATTGAAAGATGGGGCAGTTAAAACTGGACTATTGTAACGCAAAATCATAGTAACCAATTCCATTCACAAATATGTCATGCCTGTGCTTGAGGGAACAGTTTCATACATTCAGATGAAATGTGTTGGGTGTACGTTATGTGTTAACCCTGAAATACGCTTTTATAATATTTTGTTGAGTTTCTGGAGGTTCATATTCTTCAGAATGTGTGTCAAATATGGCTGTATTTGAAGGGATGCACAATGTTAACCAAACACAACAGTGGGTGTTTAACACTGGAGTGGTGGTGGAGTGGTCTAAGCACATAACTGGTAATCTGGTAATCAGAAGGACGCTGGTTCGAGCCCCACAGCCACCACCATTGTATCCTTGAGCAAGGCACTTAACTCCAGGTTGCTCCAGGGGGATTGTCCCTGTAATAAGTGCACTGTAAGTCGCTTTGGATAAAAGCATCTGCCAAATGCATAAATGTTTACATTAATATCTTAAAGGACAGAAAGCTTAAAACTGAGCGTTTCAGTCAGAGGGCCAGAGACAGCGTGGAAAATACTTATTTATGAATAAATGATGACTGTTTTGGTGCAAAAAACTTTGCTAGCTTTATAAGTGGACCTCAGAGAAGATAATACAATTATTCAAAAAAAGAATATGTAATAAGGCCTTATTAAAGGCCTTATTAAGTATTTTTGCATAATCTATTATTATTATTATTTAAGCAGTTTGCTTTCAAAACATTACTCATATTTTAAAAACTTCTGTCTGCCGAATCAAAGTCAGGGTGGTGTAACTAACATCAGAGACTATTTAGCCGAGGCTTGCCACTCCTATTTAAATGAATGGGAGAAATCGGAATGCCCAACGGATATATAAAGGAAGTCCCGCCTTATAGGTAAAAGAGCCAATCACCTTTTAGATACAGTCATTGCCTCTTAACCAACTCGAGAACATGCATGCGCATTAGCTACTGTATACAAGCCGGGAATTTGTATCTTAGGTAAAGAAGCACAATTTATAATTCAAATTTTGGTAAGATTTTATTGCAAATTTAAAATATGTGTTTCCCCATTCATGTAGATAGGAGCTGCTTTGGCATGACTGGAAATAGCGTCCCGAGAGAATTCCAACTACGGCAGACTTTACTAGAAAGACTTTGCTAACTTGCAAAAAGCCATTTGTTGTCATGTGACCATAAGAAAATGTGATTATAAACCATAAACAGGAAATGATGTCACAGAGAGGACTTCTTTAGACCCTCATGACTCTCTTTTGACATGGCCAGGTCAGTTTGTGCTTTTAAATGTGAAACCACAAGAAAATTCAAGAATTCATGATATTTGATTTGTATTTTCTCAACTTGGAAAATAAGTTTGAAAACGTTTGTGTGCACTCGTGTATTCGAGGTGCAAGAAAAAAACTACTTTTTACTTTAGGTTACAACGCTTGACAGTTTAGATGCTTGTTTGACGCATATGCACATGCAGGTACATGTCCAGACCAAGGGCATAGCCAGGAAACTACTTTTGGGTGGGCTTCAATAAAAATGGATGGGCCAAGTTTTCTCCCAAATTTTTATACCCAATTTTCCTTAACAAAAGAGAAGCGCGTTCAAACACTGCACATTAAAACAGCTCTCTCACATTTTCAGAAATCAGATTTTATGTATATAGATATTTGAAGACAAATAATAATATTCTCAAATATTCTGGGTGGGCCTGGGTCTAATTTGGGTGGGCCAAGGCCCTCCACGGCCCACCCTTAGCAACGCCACTGGTCCGGACAAGTTTGCCGCACAAGCCCTCAAAAGTGAAGCCAAAACATCTCAATCACCCCCCGGTGATTGGTCCTAGTATAGGTCATAAACCCCGCCTCCCCATGTTATTCAACGGGACGTGAGACCAACTAAACAATTAAATTACACTTCACATATCTTTTTTCCAAAGATAGTTTCTGTCATTTACTGTCGTTTCTATCACGTTGATGTCATTTCAAGTGTTTGTTTTCAAAATAAGTTTGTTTTTAGTTATTTGATGCTATAAAAACGTTGACATCATGATTGACAGCTGTGATTGACAGGTTCTCTGAGGGAAGTAGTCACTGAAGCACCAACTGACGTTTTTTCGGGATCTTCAGAGGACTGAGGAGATTGGAGCTTTAAATTTAATATCTAAATTTCTATAATTAATTATTTCACACCGTCATAAGTCATAAGTCAAAAATGCAGGGGCGTGTCCTTGCGATTGATTCTGCGAGAGTGAGGGCGGGGCCTTGATTTCACAGCTTTACTTCCTGCTCACTACTGCGCAGGTCTGGTCCCAAAATCGCAAAGATGTCAGCGCCATATCGGGACACTGGCGGCTTCAGTTCTCACCAATGGAAAAGAGCGAAGGGGGTCGTCCATCTTTTTTTACAGTCTATGGGTCCAGATGAGAACCGTCCACATGTTGAGAAAAACTGGGTCCAAACACACCGTGCTGATGACGCAATTTGCATCAGGCATACTGAACACGGGACAAACTTAAATGCAGAAAAACAAAGAATACTTAAGCCTTTAGAGTAATTAAATCAAAACAATTGCTGAAAATAATTTTTCACATTTCCGGTTTTGAAGTGCTAAAGTAAACTATAGCGAGGTAAACTTCTATAGCAGTGAGAAGAAGACCAGACTTAAATATTGTTCTGTTTCTCACCCACACCTATCATATCACTTCTAAAGACATGGAATTAACCACTGCAGTCGTACGGATTTCTTTTATGCTGCCTTTATGTGATTTTTGGAGCTTCAGAGGTCTGGTCACCATTCACTTGCATTGTATGGACGTACTGAAATATTCTTCTAAAAATCTTCGTTTGTGTTCAGCAGAAGAAAAAAAGTCATACACATCTGGGATGGCATGAGGGTGAGTAAATGAGATTTAAAATCTTTGGGTGAACTGTCCCTTTAAGATACCACAACAAACCTTATGTCGAAGCAATCGCCTCCTTCTCCGATTTTAATTTGTATTTTTTCCATCACATTACTTCTGATAATATCAGCAATTCCATCTTTGTGTTTGTGGAGCATTCTTGGAGCAAGAGAAAACAACGATGCTCCGATGTTCCTTGCTCCAGGTCCAAAACCATATGAAATCAATGTAAATACAAAGATTAACTTTCTATGGAAGGGCTCATAAAAAATGAGTCCTTCCCAGACTTCCTAGGTTGCCTATTAAAGTCTGTAGACTGATTTTCATGTGATGGGAGTGGGTCGCTTTTGCCGGGAAAATAAACGTTATCTACTGAATCCCATCTGGCTAAACGGGCACGTAATCGTGGTCAAGCACGAGCAACAGATAGCTGACTGCAGTTCACTTAACGGCCACAGGTGTCACTAATAACACGTGTTTCTGAATCGTACATACTACACCTTTAACATGGTTTGTTTTCAAGTTTATTTTGCACCCTACTGAGACAGAGCTTCTTTTGTGCGAACCTACATGTTATGTTGGGTGGGACTGTCCATTGTAATCCCCTATTGAGATTAAACATTAATGTTTGCGCGTGTTCGGGCAGGCCCAACATGTGAGAGTGGTGGCGGGACACTCAATACACCCCTTTAAGCCCTGCGTGTTCCCACACTACACATGAGCCCCTCACGGATCAATCAAATCCACTTTTACACGGCCACATTGAAGCTATTTCAGCAGATTAAATAAAAGCTGGTCACGTCACGAGCATTTGAGTTGAAACAGTGAAACAGATGCAAAACCTGCTGGTCATGTCATCTTTGGAGGCAGAAACTTTTTTTGGGACATTCTACAAAACAGATGCCATTTGTGTCCCTTATATACAAAAAAAATGCTTTAGCAATTAACATCTGATGTTAGCTTTTACTATCTGTTTATTGCAACCTGGTCTCATTGAATCACATTCCTATTGCGGAAGTTTTCTGGTGAAATGGCTAGTAAAAATGGCGGATTATCAGTTCATAAACACTCATTTTTTGCCCTGTTCCTCATACAATGCTCTCTTATGACATCTAAACACTTTTATGATATTGCATGACTCATTTTAACATTTGTTAAATGTTTTTCAAAAGGCATGAACTCAAAATGACAATCCTGTTTCCATTATTTTATATAGTAAATAACAATAATTATAAATATAGAAATATCAGCCCTACTCTCTTTCTAAGAAGCACCTTGCAGTTTTTACAAGGCTTTTTCTTTATGCGACCCCGCGTCCACATGCATGGATATATTGGTTGTATTTTGGCTTTGCTATACACAACGCATAATTTTATTTAATTCAAATTAACTGATCTCAGTTCAGGAGACTCTGTGCTGTCAGTAAAGGACTCATGTGGCAAAACAACATGGCGCTGATCACAGCGGAGTTTGTCTTTGGGAGAAACTACTTTTGTACATAGAAAATGTACAAAACTACATTTGGTAAGAAACCTAATTACGTTTTTACATTGAAAGATTAAAGTCTGTAGTTTCATCCAA